>NC_041231.1:72146479-72195850 GCF_002837175.3 Physeter macrocephalus
CTGTGCTCCGCAACGGGAGAGGCCACAACAGTGAGAGGCCCGCGTACCACAAAAAAAAACAACAAAAACAAAACAAAAAAAAAAAATGGGGGTATGGGAACCTCATGTAAACCTATTTTTTTGTGTAAGGATAAAATATCTCTGGTAACAGTGGGTGTTTCCAGCTTGGGGAACCTGGTGGCTGGGGTCAGCAGAGAGCCAGACTTCACCGTATACCATTTCATATCTTCTGAATATTGAAACATGCACTTGTGTTACCTACTTAAATAAGTTAAATTATATTACCTAATTAAATATGTTTCGTTAAGTACTGTAAAAGAAAGCCACTGAAGAGGTCTAGAAGAAGGGATGGGGCCTTCCAGAACCGAGGCACCAGGGTGAGTAGGGTATTTTGGAGGCCAGTGGAGGCCCAGCCAGGGACCTTCCCCTTGCAGTGAGCAGCGAGGTCAGTGGACCCAGTGAGAAGAGGCAATGAGCATCTCTCTCTGAATCTGTGAATCAAGGTCAGTTCCTTACTGGCTGTGTGACCCTGGGCAAGGTTGTCTAGGTTCTCTGAGACTCAGTTACCTCACCTGTGAAGTGGGGACACCATGGAATGCTAAGCTGTAATGAAAAACAACATGCTAGATACACAGACAGATACAGGGATAGATATTAAACTTCTAGTGTTGAGTGGGAAAAAAGAAACAGCATTAAGGTCCATAGCACAAAATCATATATGGAAATTAGAAACACGTTCTCAGGCAAACCAATACTACATATTTAACAAGGATAGACATACATATTCAAAGACACATCAAGTGCATCAGAATGTGTGCTGGTGTCAGGCAGTGAATGAGAGTGGGGCCCAGGGACGAAGGAGAGAAAAGAAAATGAAGATGCGGGGGGGGGGGGGGGGGTCCTTGCACAGACCAACAGAAGTACGCCATGAGCTGAGGGGTGATGTTCCCTTGCCTTGGCCCCATGGTCCCCTCCCCAGGTGAAGACTACTTTACAGAGATGTTGCAAGGGCTTCCTGAGAGAATGTCTGAAGAATGAGCACAGAGTAGGTACTTAAGTAAATCTTTCAAAAAAATAGGAATCCTTCCATGGGTGTTTTGTTATCTTGCTCTTCATTTTTTTAACTTCAGCAGCAACGCACAAGCCAAAGACTTAGGTGTGAGCATCGGCCCCAGGAAAACAAAAATGACAACGGGCAGTGAGTAGCAGGGCTAGAGTTTATCCCTGGACCACCAGACTCCAAAGCCAGGACTCTTTCCCGCCATAGCCACCAACCCCCTCCATCTATAACCAGTAGAAAACCTGAGACTCAGTGGTTAAACTGGGCTCGCGATGATAGAGGCTTGGCCCTCATGGGACTTGGATCTGGCAGGAGAGGTTGTACATGCTCATCTACAGGGAACTGACATTATAAGGAGGCATGACATGAGGTCTGTCTTCTCTTTGGCTGCTGTTAGGATTTTCTCTTTCTGTTTGATATTCCTTCGATGAGTTTCTCTGAATAGCCAAGGGCCATCTTCAGGAAGTCAGTTAACCCAAAAAGTGACTGAGGTGAATTCAGTCCTTTAAAAAAACTGCCTTGTCATTTTTAGACTTTTGCTGCATGATTGTCTTTGCCATTCAACTTTTAATTAAAAAGAAAATTTCTATGCTAGTCTTTTGAAACCAGTGTCTAATTATCCTAGTATCTGAACTTCTTGGGAATTCACATCTGCTGCTTATTGTTTCTGCTGGCTCTCACTATGATGGTTCATTTTCATAAGTGTCTGGTGAACTTTGATCATGAGATTTTTTTTTTTTTCCTAACCCTAATCTGTGGAACTCCTAGGGGACTAAGTTGGTATATTTTCCTTCAGAGAGGATTTGCAGTAGGTTTTTCTGGAAGCCAGGGAATGTGGGCTTGAAGCACTGAGTCTCTACTTTTTTCTTTTTCTTTTTTCTTGCAGGTCAAGTCTGTACTTAAAGCAAGAGCACCGGGTTAGTTTCCTTGCCTTCTCAGCTGTGGAGCTAATATCAGCATGTTCCCTCAGGGCAGTCTTGAAGAGTCCCCTGACTTCTCCCAAGCCCCACGTCATTACATACGGTTTATTAAGGATTTGAGTGTTTTATAGTCAGAGAGCCCTTTGGCATGTCTAGTCCATCACGTTTCTGCAAGTGATGTATCTAGATGAGAGGTCCAGGACAAGTGCTACAGGGGTTCAGAGCAGGACAGGTCTACCAAAAGCTGGGGCAGTGGCACATGATGGGGTGAGGGTGTGGGTTATTAAATGAGCAAAGTCCCAGACATCCCCTCCCCCACAGAGTCTTGTCCAATAGATCCAGAGTGGAGCCCATAAATCAGAATTTAAAACCCACTGCCTTCTATATATTTCATGTGATTCTGATGCTGATGGTGTAAGCCACTTCAAGAAACTCTAGGCTCTAGTAATCAAGGAAGGCTTTGTGGAGGAAACTGGATTTGACCAGAGTCTTTAAGGGGCTAAGTTGAAGAAGACAGAGACAAGGACAGGGAATAGACAGCCTAGTTTTCCAGAATGTAGAGTCCTGTATCGAGGCAGGGATGTAGAAAGGGCCCAGATGGTGGAGGTCCCAAAATCTCAGAACTAGGATTTTGGGGTTTATCCTACACAATCTTGGGAGCCACTGAAAGCTCTTAGGGGAGAAGATGAAGTGACAGGAGCAAAGAGGGACTTTAGGAAACTCAATCAAGCATCAGGGAGCTGGATGAATTGTATTTCTACAGTTACCCACTTACTATGGAGAATAATTAACTAAGTCACGCTGTTGGGACTTCCCTGGTGGCACAGTGGTTAAGAATCCGCCTGCCAACGCAGGGAACATGGGTTCGAGCCCTGGTCCAGGAAGATCCCACATGCCGCTGAGCAGCTAAGCCTGTACGCCACAACTATAGAGCCTGCGCTCTACAGCCTGCGAGCCACAACTACTGAGCCTGTGTGCCACAACTACTGAGGCCCACGTGCCTAGAGCCCATGCTCCGCAACAAGAGAAGACACCACAGTGAGAAGCCCGCGCACCGCAACGAAGAGTAGTCCCCACTTGCCGCAACTAGAGAAAGCCCGCGCACAGCAACGAAGACCCAATGCAACCAAAAATCAATCAATCAATCAATCAATTTAGTTAAAAAAAAATCACACTGTTATTTTAATAGAGTTGTGTTTTTTTAGAAAGAGGAACCGTGACTAGCTAATGCTCAGTGTTCTGGGCTGTCAGCTCCTGGGGCCTGGGGGACGGGCTGAACAGGCAGAGTGACATGACCTCCACCAGCCCCACCATCCATCTGGCCAGGCTGCATGAACCTTCGGGGATGGGGCCCAGTGGGTTCTAACTGGCTTCCTGAAGATGAGCCTTGGCTCTTAAGAGGAACCCATACATTAAGGCCTGTGCTCCTGCCTTGGACCCTGCAACCCCAGAGGGCAGGCAACTGTCATGTCACCCTTGACCGGCGACCCAGGATGCTGCCACCACAGTGAGGTACGTGATAACAGTTAAACTGTAGTAGTAGGCCATTGTGCTTTCTCAGTGATTTTCGGCTTACCAGCTGCTTTCACTGACAGCATCACATCTAACACTTACAACAATGCCAGGTGCTGGGCTCTCTTCTCTCTGTGATGGATGAGACTCAGAGAAGTTCACTGACTTGTCAGGGGTCACACAGCAAACCAGCAGAGCTAGGACTTGAGCCTAGGCCTCCTGGTGGTAGCCCAGAGTTCTGGCCATTGCACTGCCGGTGGTGGAGGAAATGGTGAGGGGCCTTCTCAATTAGGGTGCTGCTGACGAGGGCAGTAGTCTTCAGGGGAGTGGGGGGAGTTCTATTTTTCCTGAACACCTGGGCAGGGGTTCTTGGTAGACACTCT
Organism: Physeter macrocephalus; assembly: GCF_002837175.3. NCBI lineage: Eukaryota > Metazoa > Chordata > Mammalia > Artiodactyla > Physeteridae > Physeter > Physeter macrocephalus. The sequence continues at coordinate 72,150,355 of NC_041231.1, forward strand.
TCATTTTCAAGGATGGCACTTCCTCAGAATAAAGAAGTTTTGAAAAGTGGCCTGGCCCTCCCGCTTCCTCCATGTGGGATGGCAACTGAGCCTCAAGGGTAAACATCCAGTCAGGGGAGAGGCCCTGCAGCTTGGGCAGATCTCCCCTGCACCAAACCCCACCATCCCAGTGCCTTCCTTTCTCCTGGGTAGGAAATCTTTCCTGCTGTCTGCCTCCAGTTCTCCTGCCATTTCAGTACATTCCCAGCAGAAGTAGAAATCAATGGTTTCTCACAAGTTACAATAATCTCCATAGACCTTAGGTCTAGAACCAGGGATCTTTCATATCCCAGCTTCTTTCGTTTCTACCTTGTGCAGTGACAATCAGCCAAGCTGGGAGCTCCTCTCCCTCAGATTGGGGGCTCCCTGAGGATAGGTGCTGCACATCTTCCCTCAGACTGGGGGCTCCCCAGCATTCTCTCCTCAGTCCAATTCACAGGGGCCAGTTCACAGGGCTCGGTAGACCCTGAATGCACTTGGAGCAGAAAACTCTCAGTGTTATCCCTCCGCCCTGGGGCCTGGATTTTCTTCCTCCCTAAGCATTTAGGCTGTGCTGGGGCAGCTAGGCCAAGAGTGAACGGTGGGAGATTGTCTCTCATCAACAAGGGGGCCGCTGAGTGATTTAACTATAAGGGTGTGTGTGTGTATGTGCCACAGTAAGTGGGCTGACACTGGGGCTGAGAGGCCACCTCTAGGCTATTTCACCTCCTCTCTGCTACAGAGCAGGTGCCCCAGACGTGGTGTCCTGTGCGCAGAGAGACTTGCCTCTCCGGTTCTGGAGGTAGAAAGGGCTCGTCAGCCCCAGCACATCTCCCATCATTGGCCTGCGCTACCCCTACAGCAAGCACCTGTCTACATCCTCAGCTTGGCCATCGCAGTGGGGGAGGCGGGGTGCTTCCGGCGCTTCTTCTTTGGTGTGGGCAGCTGAGGAGTGTTGTACCTGTCCTGGACTATGCGGAGTGCGGGGCAAAGCCGGGCCCACGTTCTAATTCACCGTGTGGCCTCGAGCCCATCCATTTGCCTCCTTGGGCCCCTGAGCTTGAAGCGGTGGACAAGAGCCTTGCTCCTCAAAGAGTGTGGCTCACTGACCGGCAGCATCAGCATTGTGCGGGGCTGGTTAGAAATGCAGAATCTCGGGCCTCACCCCTGACTCACTGGATCAGAATCTGCATTTTAATAGGGTCCCAGGTGACTCCTGTGCACGTTCAAATAGACAAAGCCCTGGATTCCATAGTCTTGAGGTATCCTCCCAACTCTGCTTATAGAAGTTCCTGGAAGATGACTTTAGAGACTATAATGAAGAAAGCTCCTGGATTTCTCCTTCTGGCTTCAGAGAACTCTTATTTGGGGGTGGGAAAGGCCCTAAACTGGGAAGGGGCAGCAGTCTGAACCCAGGGGTGGGGCTTGGTTCTGGAGTGGCAGGGAGATTTCTCCAACCCCTAAAATTCCAGAGGCCAGTGGCCTGCCAGGAGTGGCTGTGTTTCCAGGATGCTCACCCACTGCCTTTCCCTGAGGGCAGCTTCTCCACCAATCCATCCAGGTCCGGCTGCCACTTCAGCAGCTCAGTGCAAGTGCGGACAGGCCAAGACAGGCCCTTCTGCCTGGCCACAAGGAGACCCAGGTTGACGGGACCCAAATGGCCAGAGATGTTGCCCACACCCCAGGCCAGCTCAGAGTGCCCCAGCCTTCCTGTAACAGCAAGGTGTGTTTCGGTGGAGGGGAATCACTGCCTTTGAGGAGAGAGGACATGCTCCCCACCCCCTCAGCAGGTCTACGGGCATCCTGGCCAGCAACTGCAGCCTCTCTCCACACCACCAGGCTAGCTCTGCACCACTCTGCCCTCAACTCGCTCCAGGAGACCAGGCTCCAGAGGAAGTTTGTGGGCTCAGAGATTTGTTTCTGTTCCCCGGGGAGAATACTGCTCTCCATCACCCCCTTTCATTCATGCTCTCCATCGCCCCCTTAGGCCACATCTGTACCCCCTGTTATGTTTACCTACCCTTCCCAGGGACCCATGGGAGCCAGTGATAAGTGCAGTGAGAGAGGTGCCCTAGCAGGAGCAGACAACAGGTTGCAGCCCAGGAGCAGAGGGCTGGGAAGGCCAGATCCTCATGAGATTCTCCATTTCCCCTCACCAGCCTCTGCAGTAAGGCTATACTGAGTTCCTCCTGTATGCACCCGACCCAGTACTGGGCTCCCTGGACATAGAAGAAGGGGCTGTAGCCATCCAGGAGACAGGACGGACTGAAGAAGAAAGCTGGACATCAGTGCAAAAGGATTGGAAACAACCCAAATATGCATATATAGTATGATGTTTACATAAAGTATGATACACCCATGTTCCAGTTATCTGTTGCTGTATAATTAACCACCGTAAAACTTAGTGGCTTAAGACAACAGCAATCAGTTATTTTTCCCACATATCTGTAATTTGGGCAGGGCTCATCAAGGCAGCTGTGTTCTCTACGTGGCACCAGTTGGGATAGATTGATTAAGGCTGGATGAGTTGCTTAAAAGCGACTTCTTCACCTGGCAAGTTGGTACTGGCTGCCAACTAGGAGCTCAGCTGGGGCTGTGGTTCCCGGGGCCTCTGCTGCTCTCATGAACATTCTATGGTAAGTACTTCAAGCGTTTGGTTCAGGTACAGAGACAAGGCTCAGTGACTCCTGGTCATGGTCGTTCATTGTTACAGTATGACTCTTTCTCCCCAACCCTCATAAATACACACTCATCACACACTTGGATTGTGACCACTTCATTGTGGACTCTGGGAGAAGCATTAACACCCAAGGATTAGACCAAGCTTTTCCCCTCCCTAGAGAAATTCCCATACTTTCACACACATACACAAGGTTCCCAGCAACACTGGAAAGGGAAAAAAAAAGGAAACAGATTAAAAGTCCATTATAATACAAGAATGGATAAATAAACTGTGGCATAATCCTGCAGTGGAATACTATAAGCAGTAAGGATGAATGAATAAGATCTATGCACATAACATGGATGAATATCACAATACATTATTGAGAAGAATAAGTAACAGAGGAATTGCATACAGTGTGATACCATTTATATACAAAAACATTAAAATAAACGATGTATGGTTTGGGCATATATACATGTTAAGTAAACGTATTTTTTAAAGCATGGGAAAGATAACACATTCAGGTTAGTGGTTCCCTAGAGGTTACCAAAATATTTTCTCTGGGGGTATGAGACGGGTGGGAGAAGAAATACAGAAGAAATAGATGGGTTGCTAATATTAATATTAACTGTGTTGCTAATATTAATTATCTATCGCTGAGTATCAAATTATCATAAAACTCAGCAGCTTAAAACCACATAAATTTATTATCTCAGTTTGAAATGATCATGTGGATTTTCTTCTTTCATCTGTTAATATGATGGATTACATCGAATGATTTTTGAATATTTAATTTTTTTATTATTTATTTTTGGCTGCGTTGCGTCTTCGTTGCCGCATGCAGGCTTTCTCTAGGTGTGGTGAGCGAGGCCCACTCTTCGTTGCAGTGCACAGGCCTGTCATTGCGGTGGCTTCTCTTGTTGCAGGGCACAGGCTCTAGGTGCGCAGGCTTCAGTAGTTGTGGCGTGTGGGCTCAGTAGTTGTGGCTCATGAGCTCTAGAACGCAGGCTCAGTAGTTGTGGCTCATGGGCTTAGTTGCTCCACGGCATGTGGGATTTTCCCAGACCAGGGCTCGAACCCGTGTCCCCTGCATTGGCAGGCTGATTCCTAACCACTGAGCCATCAGGGAAGTCCCGATTTTTGAATATTGAACCATTCTGGCTTTATTCCTGGAATAAACTTCACTTGGTCATGGGGTATTCTTTTTTATATGTATTGTTGTATTCAATTTTCTAGTATTTTGTTTAAGATTTTTGTTTCTATGTTCCTGAGGGATATTGGTCTGTAGTTTTCTTCTTTTATCTGCTTTGAGCAATCTGACAATGCTAACCTCATAAAATGGATTGGGGAGTTTTCCCTTTTCTGTTCTCTGGAAGAGATTGTGTAGAATTGGTGTTTTTTCTTCTTTAAACGTCTGTTAGAATTTACTAGAGAAACCATTCAGGCCAGGAAAGTTTTTGGAAGTTTTTAAACTATGAATCAATTCCTTTAATAGGTATGGGATTATTCTGGTTATCTTTCTTTATTGGGTGCATTTGGTAAATTGTGGCTTTTAAGGACTTGTTTTATTTCATCTACATCAAAGGTCATCAAACTTTTTATGTAAATGGATAGATAGAAAATATTGTTGGCTTTTGTTGCATACAGACTCTGTTACAACTATTCAGCTCTGTCATTGTAGTATAAAAGCAACCATAGACAATATATAAATGAATGAGCATGGCTGTGGTATTTGTTTCCTGGGGCTGCCATAACAAAATGGGTGGCTCAAAACAACAGAAATTTATTCTCTCACAGTTTGAGAGGTTAGAAGTCCAAAATCCAGGTGTTACAGGGCTATGCTCCCTCTGAAGACTCTAGGGAAGGATCATTTCATGCTTCTTCCAGCCCCAGAAGAAGCATCATGGCAGCATACCTCCCATCTTTAATTCAGTCTTCACCTGGCCTTCTTCCGTCCATGTCTCTCTGTATCTCTATATCCAAATCTTCCTTCCTGTATCCACTCCTCTTCTCATAAAGACATCAGTCATATTTGATTTAGGGCCCATCCTAATCCAGTATGACCTCATTTTAACTAATTACACTTGCAAAAACTCTAATTTCAAATAAAGTCACATCCTGAGGTTCTAGGTAGACATGAATTTGAGGGTGGGGTACTATTCAGACCAGTGGAGCCATGTTCCAAGAAAACTTTAGTTAAAAAACACAGGTGGGGGGCTTCCCTGGTGGTGCAGTGGTTGAGAATCCGCCTGCCGATGCAGGGGACACGGGTTCGTGCCCCGGTCCGGGAAGATCCCACGTGCGGCGGAGCAGCTGGGCCCGTGAGCCATGGCCGCTGAGCCTGCGCGTCTGGAGCCTGTGCTCCGCAACAGGAGAGGCCACAACGGTGAGAGGCCCGCGGACCGCAAAAAACCCCCAAAAAACAAACAAACAAAAAGAAATAAAATAAAGAGATGATGAGTGGATGCATGAACGACGTTATGATCTAATTCTTTCCCCTTGGCCCCTCTTCTCCCAGTCCTTTCTTGCCTCTCAAGGGCTAAATTAATTTACCATTTATTGGGCATCCTCTATGTGCCAGACATTTTGCATTTAATATCTCATTTAATCCCCCAGTGGGGGAGGTAGTATCATTCTCTTTAACTAATTAAAAGCTTAGGCTAAGAAACTTACTTGACTAAATCACATAACAAGTAAAATGGAGAACCCAGGATTTGAACCCAGGACAGTTTGTTTCAGTTGTTCATCATTCTTGGTCCTCCCTTTGCTTCTCCAATCTCAGCACCACCCCTGGGGCTTAGGCACCACCACCCCCATGGCAGAGACTGTTAATTATCCCTCCAAATCCATTCTCCTCATATTCCCAATTTTAGCTGGGCATCTGGAGTCACGTAGAATAAAGACTAAATTTTCCAGTCTCCTTTGCTGCTACGTGTGGTGAATATGTAAGTAGAAACGATACGTGCAACTTTGTGGAGTGTCCTCGAAGGGAGGGGGCGCTCTCTTCCTTGCCCCTTTCTTCTTCTTGTTGACCAGGAAGTGGATGTGACTCGCTGCTGGTATTCAAGCAGCCATCTCTTTCCACGACACAGAAGCCATCTACTAAAGATGGCAGAGCAAAAAGACAAAAGGGGCCTGGGGATCAGCCCTAGACTGATACACTAAGATTTCTTTTATGTGAAAGAAATAAATGTTCACTTTGATTTAGCCACTGTTATTTGGGGTTTTCTGTCAATCTGAACTTAATCCTATTTAATAACACCCCTTACCTGGATGACCACAAGAGCCTTCACATAGCCTTCCCTCTTCTTTCATTGCAACCTAAGCTATCCTACAAACCACCTCCCCTTTAAACACTACTTTTCTCACGTCTTTCCCCAACTTATAAACTTTAAGTGGCTCCCTGTTTCCTACTGAAAGTAATTCCATATTTATTACCCTGACATTCAAGTTCCCACTATTAACTGGATTTATCTTGTCTCACAGTCTTCACACATGCTTACTGTGCTAAACAGACTGGTTTCCCTGAGGTCTCCATCACATACTATCTTGGTCAGGGTATGCCAGCTGCTATAATAAATAACCCCCAAATCTCAGTGACTTATCATAAGCAGGGTTAATTCCCCCTCATGTCACAATCTGATGGGGGAGAGGTAAAGTTCTGTCCCACATAGTCATTCAGGGACCCAGGCTGTCTCCTCTGGTAACACCGCTATCCTCAAGTTGCAGACTCCAAGGTTATCATGCAAGAGGAGGAGAGAGTATGGAGGATCAAGCAGAAGAATTTATGGGAAGCCTAGAAGCAGTGCTCATTAGTTTCATCCATAGTCTGTTGTCCAGATCTCAGTCACATGGGCCAAGTGAACTGCAACGGTGTCTGGGAAATGAAGTTTTTCTGAATACCCAAGAGAGAAATGACATCGCTTTGTTGAATACATAACATTGTCTTTGTCACACATGCCTTACTCTTCTTAGCTCTGAGCCTTTGCATATACTTTTCCTCCTACCTTGGAGTGCCTGCCTTCAGTCCCTGCCAAATCCTCCCCATTCTTGGAGGCCATACAAAACCTCTTCCTTGAAGCTCTCCCTGATTGCTCTCTCCCCTGAATGAATAAACCATGGAATTTCTCGAAACATGCAATCTGGCACAGTTTGTTTTTATGTGTGAGGGTCCAGATAGCAGCTAGAGGACACTGAGAAGTCAAAGACAATGATTTATATACACATGTTCAAAAAATGTTTGTTGGAAATGAACGTTATCAGAAATTGTACATATCGAAACCTGATAGGATGCAATAAGAACACAGAATCACTTTGTTGATGTTTTTGGCCAAAGATGCATAACTTGAATCTAATTGTGAGGAAAGCAACTGAAATTGAGGGACATTGTACAAAATAACTGGCCTGTAATCTTTAAATATGTTGAAGTTATAGAAGTCAAGGGGGCTTCCCTGGTGGCACAGTGGTTGAGAGTCTGCCTGCCAATGCAGGAGACACGGGTTCGTGCCCCAGTCCAGGAAGATCCCATATGCGGCGGAGCGGCTAGGCCAGTGAGCCTGCGTGTCCGGAGCCTGTGATCCGCAACGGGAGAGGCCAGAACAGTGAGAGGCCCGCGTACCGCAAAAAAAAAAAAAAAAAAAAAAAAGAAAAGTCAAGGAAAAAATCAAAGAACCGTTTTGGAGTGAAAGAATCTTCACGTGACAGAAACATGACAACTAAATACAACACGTGATTCTAGACTGCATCTTTTTGCTATAAAAGATATTATAGGGACAGCTGTCAAAACGTGAACAGAGTCTGAGGCTCAGATGGTAGTAATATATTAATTTTAATTTCCTGATTTTGATGGTTGTATTGTGGCAATGCAAGAGAATGCTCTCGCGTGTAGGAAATATTAACGTATTTGGGAATGATCGGACATTAGCTCTGCAACTTACTTTCAAATGGTTCAGAAAATATATAGTTATTTGTAACATACTTCCAGCTGTTCTGTGAGTTTGTTGTTGTCTCAAAAAATAAAATACTTGTTGGAGGAAAATATCAATAAATCTCCAAGTTCAGGCAAAAAGGCACATTTCACAGGCAAGCCTCCTCTCTTGTCCCCTGGGCCCTGCCCTCAGGATTTCAGCAATAATTATCACTGCTTTGGTGTGGGCTGCAGATGGCCCACATTGCAGCCACTCCCCCTTCTCCTTCTCTCAGAGAACCCTAATTTTGTTGGGGCTCAGCAGTGTGCCCAGCCTCTGGCGTGAGTCACTGGTCTAAGCCAAGTGTGACTGACCACGCCTCTTCGTCAGACACTGCAGTTCCTGCTCCAGGCAATGACTTGTTAGGTCTTTCAGATCAACCCTTCTTCTAAAAACAACAAAAAGCACTGGAAAAATACATTTTAAGAAGTAAACTTAAAAGCTTCAAAAAATATGAAAAGACAGCAGGGAATACCAAGCTAATTTGGGGAGGAAATCTCATAACCCGAGAGGTAAGCACCAATGCTGCTTATCCTGAGGTTCTTTGCAGACACTGTTCATTGGGCTTTGGTTTAGGGGATGTTCCAGATGAGAGGCACAGAAGTCAAGGTCCACCAAGGCCCAGGTGGGGGGATCTTCAAGGAGGCCCTCCCCACATCAAGCTGGGGCCCCACCCCAAAGGGTGCACCCTTGGGGTAAGGGTGCCAGAGGCTGGCTTTCCCATACTCCCTTGCAGTTCAGGACGACTGTATGTATGACTCAATCCTAACCAATGAGACATAGGGGAAATCTGCGGGACAAGTTCTGGGAATGACTTTTCTCCCTGATGAAAGGAGAGAGGGCATGAGGCGAGTCCCCTTCTTCTCTCTCCTTCCTTGCAGCTCAGGATGCTGTCTTTGGAAGTTGTGATGTGGTGCTCTAGCAGCCATCTTGTGACCATGAGGTGGACACTATGAACATGCTGAAGGTGGCAGAGCAGAGGAATCTGTGAAGAGCCAGGTCATTGACCAACACTGGAACCACTTCCAGACTTTTAGCTCTTTGAGAAAAACCATTTAAAGCCACTTTGGGTCTAGTATCCTATTCCTTCTAGTGGAAGACATCTCTCTTACTTGAGAAAACCAAGTACACACCACAACTGCGCGGCAGGGGTCTTGTCTGCTCTCACCTCCATCACTTATCCACCCTCAGAGTCTCAGGGGCACCCCCTCTGTGCATTCACTGGGATCTCAGGAAGAACAAGGAAGGTGGGGGAAGAGTAAATATCCAAACCCCTCACCCTCATAGGCTCAGAAAGTCCACAGCTGTTTATACTCGACCCTCATCTCCTCTGCCACAGGGCTGCTGAATTCAAGGTTAAGAGAGATCCCAGTCCCAGTCTCTGTTCCATCTCCCTGCAGGATTTGAATACATATCTGGGGCTCATTTGTTTGCTCTGTGAAGTGGAGAGATTGATCCCTGCTATACCTGTGTCTCAGGGTTGACATTAGGGTTGGCTGAGAAAACGCCTTATCCTGCTTAAGCCTCTTATCCCTTGCTGGTGCTTTACATACTTCATCTCCTTTAGTGTAATCCACCCACATCCTGTGGGGTGGGTATTATTAATACCCAGTTTACAGACAAGGAAACAGAGGTTCACTGAGCTTACATGTCTTGCCCAAATCACACAGCTCTTAAGTGACTTAATACACTTCACTCAGATCTGTCCAACTTCAAATCATTGCCTTTTCCCAGCCCCCACCCCACCTCACCATGATGGGCAGCTTGGGGCTGGGGGCGTATATGAGGTCAGAGGCAATCAGGGAAGAATTCCTGGAAGAGGTAGGGAAGGCCAGGCCTCGAAGCCTGGGGAGAAATTAGAGACAGATGAAAAGCCAAACACCCTTGAAGGAACTGAGTTAGAGCTTCAGACCTTGGGAGGGAGGGAGTGCCAGGGAGATGGGGCTGCGGCCGGGAGGGGGCCAGTGGGCATAACTTCAAGGGACAGGGAGTAGAGCCTGAGGCTAAGCACCTAAACTCAAGAGGCAAAGGGCTAGACTACCTCCCAGCTCTGCTACTTACCAGGTATGTGACTCAGGGCAAGTTTTCTAATGTCTCTGTGCCTAGTTTTCCCATCTGGAAAGTGAGTTTGATAATAGTAGATACCTTATTGCTTTTAGCTACAATGATGTCCAGTACTTGACAAGTGTTATTATCATTGCTCTCCCTTTCCCCTCCTGCAGATTTGTTTGGTCAGTCAGGGGTGCCACAGAGAGCTCCTGGGTGTGTGCTCCACCCCTCAAGGCCTTGGTCTTTCTGTTGAAGATGCCCGCTGCCCCCAGAACTCCACCAACCTGGGCTCTTCCTCTAACCCCTGCTGTCCTCCTCCCTCCCCTCTTCTATGTGGGAGAATGAGAGAGATAAGAAGCAGCAGCTTCAATTAAAACCGAGTCGCTTGAACAATAATGGAAAAGTAATTGAGCTAAATTGAAATGTAATTGGAAAAAAAAAAAAAAAAACCAATCATGGCTTAACATGGATTTAGAAACCAGGTTGGGGGCAGGGGACTCTCTACTCTCTAGTCTCCAAAGCTCCTTCTTTCTTCCCCATCCCTCGGGGGACCCCATCACCTCTCAGTCCAGGGTCCCCACAAGCTCCTCCCTATCTTCCTGCAGCTCCTCTCTACCCCCAACCTCACCCACAGGCATCCTAGACAGTGCTTCTCAACTGGGGCAATTTTGCACACATATACACTCCAAGGGACATTTGTCAATGTCTGGAGACATTTTTGGTTGTCACGATGGGTGGTGGGTCAGTGCTATTGGCACCTAGTAGGTAGAGACCAGGGACACAAGGCACAGGACAGCCCCCAACAGCAAAGAATTATCCAGCCCCCAATGTTAACGGTGCTGAGGTTGAGAAAGTGCCCCGCTCCAGCTCTCCACCCTGCCTAGGCCCAGCCCTCAACCAAGGGACCACTAGTTTCCTCTCCCCTCTCCAGCATTAGGAGGCACCCTCTTTTTCATGTGTCCCCTGTAAATTTCAAGACCTTCACCCTCAGCAGAGAGAAGGGCAGATGTCTTTACTTTATGGGGACCACTTATCTCCCCCCTGGGGAATTCACCCTGACTTTCTTCCTCTCTTCCCATACCTTTCCCCATCTCCCCTTCTTCTTCTTTTCTCCCTCCCTCCAACTCCCTTGCATGGGCCCATCTGGAGACCAAGGAGTGGACAGGATGACCTTGCAAAGCTCCCTGCCATCCCTATCACCCAAAAAGCCCTCCAAGGCCAGTCCTCGGAGAGACCCATCACCACTCTAGGATGTGGAAGCCAGAAGTGTCCTTAGAGATCATCTTCATGGGTGGAAGGGGAGGGCATGCCCCCTCCAGATTCCCTGCCCCCACTCCAGCCACTGTGCTACCTGGGTATCAGGAGTGAGGAGCTCCCCGTCCTCAGGCCCCCTTCCCCTCTGTCCACATCGAAAAGTGGACCTGCCACCCACAGAAGCAGGGCCTGCCCTCCCCCACCCCTCCATCTCCTCCCATCTCTCTCCCTTCCCGGCCAACTTCTGAGCTCCGGTGTGTGACTCCAGTGTGGGGGCAGCAGGGGGGTGGGGAGGTGAGCTGGAGGTGCCAGTTTGGGCTCCTGATAAACTCAGAAGTCAGCCGGCGTGAAATGAAGAAATATGGCTCCTGGTAAATGTTTATTTTCTATCAGAAATTAGCAAACCAAATGTAATTAAAAACAACCCTGTGTGTGCCTTCTCCACTCCCACCCCCAACCCCAAGTCTAGAAAATGACATCTCAGAGTACTGAGTCATAAAGACCGTGTCCTAATTAGCAGGCTGCCCCTGTGGCTAAGGCCACCTCCCTCAGACTCCCCAGGAAGCGGCTGGTACACCGCAGGGGCCAGACCTATGAAGCCTCTGCTGGTCCCCTCTCTCCTTTGGCCCTCATCCAGGTCTGAAGAGCTTGAACCCTGAGAAGGGCCCAACAAGGATAGAGGGACAGCAAAACACACCTCTCATCAGTGAGTCTGATGGGAGAGGCAGGACCCCAACCTCCTCCTCTGCCTGGCAACCACCTGTCCCTGGGGAAGCAGCTGGGGTTGCTCATTGAAAAAATAGCTTTGAGAAATCAGCAGAATGTGATTCCCTCACTTTCTAGCCCTGTGACCTTGGACAAGTCCCTTTAATTCTCTGAGCCTCAGTTTCTCCATTTGTAAAATGAGGGCTTGTGAGGCCCCCCTTGCAGATTCACCAGATGTGTAGTAAGCCCCTACTATGTGCAGGACACATACAAAATCCCTGCTCTCAGGATTTACCTTCTGCAGAATGTGGTAAAGTGTGTAGCACACAGTAGGTGCTCAGTAGTCGAGAGTGTTCTCTCTCATGGTCTCCATTCATCATCAGGCTGACAGAGTAGTCCTGGCAGTGTTGTCACCACCTAGTCTGGGTAATAGTTACCACTCTTTATTGAGTGCCTACTTTGTGCCTGGCACTGTGCTAGGCGCTGCTCCTCCAGTGTGGCTCAGCTAGTTAAAGGGCTGGCTTCCAAGACTAAGGCCTGTGCTGCCGCAGGATGGGCACCATCCTGCGGCACCATCCCAACTCCCAACTGCCAGCACCTGCAGGTCTTTGCCTGCTCACTCTCTGGAGCAGCCCAAACCATCCTGCTATGCTCACAAATGACACCTCCTCTGGGAAGCCTATCCTGATTGCTAGAGCCTGCTCAACTCTGCCCCATGGAATCTGGCTTCCTTCAGCTCTGTGTAGACTCTCCTTTGACGCTTGGCACAGACCTCCTGGTATTAGAAGTTCTATTTCACATGTCCAACTTCAGCTCATCATATGGATTGATTCTTCCTTCCTCCCCAACTTGTGCCACCCAAAGTTTGGGGTTCAAATTGTGGCTCTCTCACTTAACAGCTGTGTGACCTGGGCCAAGTGATTTAACTTCACTGAGCCTCAGTTTCCTCATCTGAATACCATGGATGATAATAATAGGAATTTATTTCATGCCTGTTTCAAGAAATAAAGGGGATGAGGCAGATAAACTATTTGACCAGTTGCCAGGCACATTGTGAGGGAAGGAGACAGCTGTGCCCTCCTAACTGATAACTCTTATATGGTCTTCCCAGCGCCCCCCCCACCTGCTCTCCTGGGACTGGCATGCCCCTTGTTCTGGGGGATGGACCCCACCTGTCCAGCTCTGGGATCCTGGTAGAAAGCATCTATCAGGCACCTCCTCCCACCGTTGGCCATAGATGACCAGCTGAGGAGTTAACCAGTGCCCAAAGCGGGGCCAATCAGAATTCTTCCCTGGGATTCTTCAAATTGAAGCTGGGAGACATGAGGGAGAAAGTCACAGTGCCTGCCATGTGGAGGAAGAGGGTCTGAGAGACTTCAGTCAACAGGCAGAGAGGTAGAAACCAGAGGGGAAAATGACAGAAAGTTTTGGCAGCGTTTGAGTCCTGGGATCCAGTTCTCACCAAGGCTCTCCTGCCTGCTCGGCCCTCCCTTCCTTTGATTATGAGAGATATTCTGAATCCTTCTCATAAGTCCCCCCCTCTCTCCTTCTTTATTTTTTTCCCCTTCGTTCAGTCATTTAAGCTGGGTTTCTGTCATTTGCTCCCCATCCAGTAGTTCTGGCCAACAGAGAACTCCCAGGAAACCATCGTTCTGGAATCTGCCAGAGAACAAAAGGGACATGACTTTGTAAATGGAGAAGGGGAGGTGAGAGGGCCTCTGGGCATCTCCTCAGAGTGCTTCCTGTTTTCCTTCCTCACAAAGGATCTAAGGAAAAGAAACTGCAGCCCCAAAGAAGGCTGATTAGTGATCAAGAAAAACTCCCCAATGCCATGAGCGTGAAGTTCAGAAGCTGAGAGTGTTTATTTATTGCCATGATAAGTTAGTGGAGGGCAGCATGGGGGAGGGGCTGGTCATGAAGTACTCTAGAACCTTGACCTCAGGTGGGGCGTCATTGCCCCTCTCTACCCACTGGCCACATCTGAGTGGCTGGGGGCACTCCTAGGAGGCAAGGGGGTAGGCAGGGGCCTCCATGGAGCCAGCCTAGAAGAGGCTGCTGGTTTATTGTCTGCGTATCTTTTCACTCCATTCTCCAGACTGCTCAAGGAAAATTGCTTCCTTAATTGGCTCTTCGCTCAAACAAGCTGTAATGAGGCTAAGCTTCATTCCAAGGGTGCTTAACCACCCTCTGCCATCACTGGATGCCATCTGCAGCCCCTGTCACAGTCACTGCCCAAATTAGAGGGGGTTAGGAGCAGGGGGGAAGACCAAATATTCTTGCCTGCACTGGTATCAGAAGCCAGGCACTGCTCTGGTCCTGAGAAAATAAAGGGACCAGGAGACCAGGCAAACTTGCCCTCAGGGGATTCCAGATTTATGAAGGCTGGGCAGGAGGGAGACACAGCCTTGCCTTAGAGAAGCCCCAGTCTAGGCGGGAGATACATCACAGCCCTCAGAAAGCCCTAGCATGAGGGGGAGACAGTAATCTGCACTCAATAATTTCCAGACAGGGTGGGGGAGACAGCCCCGCCCTCAGGGAGCCCCAGTCTGAGGGGAGACACAGCCCTGCCCTCAGGAGCCCCAGTCTGGGGGGAGACACAGCCCCGCCCTCAGAAGCCCCAGTCTGAAGAGGCCACATAAGCACTGTCCTTGGATTAGGAAATACTATTTTATCCTTGGGTCACTTACCCATTGGACAAGTACTTATTGAGCAACTACTGGGTGTCATGCTGCATTTCCAGCACTGGATTGAAGAAATAAGTCTAAAGAAAAAGAATAAAGACCCTGCCCTTATGGAGCTCACACTTAAGAAGGAAGCATTACCCACTTTCCCACAACCTCCATTGCCAGACCCAGCTCCAAGTATTTAGACTTGGGCTGCTGCAGGCCGCCTTGCAGGAGAGGCTGGTTTTATTAAATAGGGTAAAACTAAACTCCTATAACAGAGAATCCAAAATGCAAGTAGGAGAATTATAATTTCCTCGATGCAGTTTGAGTGCCAGGGTGGTAAGAAGCTCTTCTCTAACGGGGATGTGGAGACCCTGACTATACGCTCGTGGTCTGCTGGCCTCCATCACTTCCCACCACGTCTCACAGAGAGAGCTTAGTCCCATGGTTCATGGATGCAAGGGAGGTTGAGAACAATGTGCAGCTGGGCTACCATCCCATCACCGAGGGAGAATGGTTTGGGTTGTCAGCTAGCAATGTACTCCAGTGTGAGACTTCATTTTCCCTGACATTCAACTAGGCAGTCAGCTCCTGGGGTCAACGATCTCATCCACTTTACCTGTGCCCACACCTGGTACAGCACTGGGCACTCAAAATACCTCTCAATTCATATGTTGATTCAGAAATAGGAAGCTGATATTATCAATTATCTACTGGTATGTGCCAAACTCAAGGGCTTAAAATAAGAACCATCTTATTTACTCACAATCCTGGGAGTCAGCAGTCTGGGCTGGGTTCTTACCAGGGATCCCTCACATGGCTGCGGTCAGTGGCTTGACTGGGGCAGGATGCTTTCAGGTGAACTCACTTACACATGTCTGGAGGTTGGTGCTGGCCGTCAGCTGGGCCTTGTTGTCTCCAGCATCTAGCAGAATAGCTCAGCAAGAGAGTGAGAAGAGAAGGTGCAAGGCCCTTGAGGCTTAGGCTTGGCCATTGCACATGACTTCTGCTGTATTCTACTGAGCAAAGCCAACCCAGATTCAAGGGCTGGGGAAGAAGTCTCTGCCCCTTGATGGGAGGAGCGGCAAAGAATTTGTGGCCATTTAAAACCTGGTTGTCTGGGACTTCCCTGGTGGTCCAGTGGTAAAGAATTTGCCTTCCAATTCAGGGGACGTGGGTTCGATCTCTGGTTGGGGAACTAAGATCCCACATCCTGCGGGGCAACTAAAACCTGCGCACCACAACCACTGAGCCCGCATGCCGCAAACTGTAGAGCCCACGCACTCTGGAACCGGGGCGCCACAACTAGAGAGAGACAACATGCATGCCACAACTAGAGAGAAGCCTGCACTGCAACAAAAGATCCTCACACCTCAATGAAGACCCCACATGCCACAATGAAGACACGATGCAGCCTAAATAATCAAAGAAAATAAATAAATAAATAAATAAATAAATAAATAAAATCTGGTCATCTATTGCTGCATAACAAATCACTCCAAAACTAAGTGGCTTAAAACAATGACGGTGTTTCTTTTGCTCATGAATCTTCAAATTGGACAGGGTTTGTGGGGACAGATCATCTCTACTCCACCAGCACTTCAAGCTAGGGTGGCTTGAAGGATGGGGGTGAAATGATCTGAAACTCACTCAGGTGACTGGGGGCTGATGTTGGCTCTCAGCTGACACCTCACCTGGGGCTGCTGTCCTGGACACCTATATGTGGTCCCTCTCTGCAGCTTGTGCTTTCTCCCAGCATGGAGATGGGTTCCCAGGGAGAGTATCGAGAGTTGGACAGAAAGAGAGTGGCAGATAGATGGACCCAGGCAGAGCTGTATCACATTTTCTTGGTGGAGACAGTCACAATCTGCCCAATTTCGAGAGGAGAGAAAATAGATTCACTTTTACATATATATATATTTTTTAAATTTATTTTTGGCTGCGTTGGGTCTTTGTTGCTGTGTGCGGGCTTTCTCTAGTTGTGGAGAGTGGGTGCTACTCTTCATTGCGGTTCATGGGCTTCTCACTGCGGTGGCTTCTCTTGTTGCGGAGCATGGGCTCTAGGCACGTGGGCTTCAGTAGTTGCAGCGCGCGGGCTCAGTAGTTGTGGCGTACGGGCTTAGTTGCTCCGTGGCATGTGGAATCTCCCAGACCAGGGCTTGAACCCGTGTCCCCTGCATTGGCAGGCAGATTCTTAGCCACTGCGCCACCAGGGAAGTCCCCAAAATTGATTCACTTTTGATGAGGAGTGGTCAGGTCCTGGAAGAAATATTGCTGAGGCCAATTTTGCAAAATACAATCTAGCACACACTCCTGATTCTTCATCCATGTACCAAACTCCTGTGGTGCCCAGGAGTGCCAAACACAGAGTGAGGACCATTCACACAGAGTCTCTGCTTCCCAAAGGAAGTGAGTCACTTTGCAACCCCAAGAGTGGGAGACTGACAGCCTATCTTCAGAGGCATCAGAAGGGGGCCCGGGGGAGATGCCAGTACTGATGCCTGTCACACCCAAGAACAGAGAGAGTTCACATTTCAGCAGGCAGGATTCTCATTAGAACCTAAGAAGGATTTTTTAAATTAATTAATTTATTTATTCAGGTTGTGCCGGGTCTCGCTGCGGCACATGGGATCTTCGTTGTGGCACATGGGCTTCTTAGTATGTGGCATGCGGACTTCTTTGTTGCAGCATGAATGTGGGATCTAGTTCCCTGACCAGGGATTGAACCCAAGCCCCCTGCACTGGGAGCACAGAGTCTTACCCACTGGACCACCAGGGAAGTCCCCAAGAACGGTTTTTCTAAGCACAGATTTGTTCTGAGAGACATGCTGTCACTTGCCATCGTCACTGTTCTCCCTTCCTTCATTCTACATCACTGGTTCAGTAGAGGTAGTACATGTGAGAGGACAGGTGGGCCAACACACAGCCCCCCAAATGTAATGTCATTGGTACTCTTTGCTTTTTGATTTGGATGCGTGTCTGGGCAGAGGAGGTGCTCACAAAAGTGTGTTGGATGTGAATATCTAGACTTGCCTTATTCTCCCACTAGATCATGAGCTCCTGAAATCTGGGGCCTTGGCACATGGCACAGTGCTTTCTACAAAGTATGTGTTTATACATGTTTGATGAATGAACAAGTGAGTGAATGAATGAATGAGTGAAAAAATCAATGACTGCTAATTGCCCCCCATATCTTTTCTCACTTTCTTTTACAGTAAAACAAAAATTATAATTTATTGCTAGACACATAGCAATGTAGAATAGAGCATGTGTTTCCCAGTCTCCTTTGTAGCTAGGCGGGGCCAGAACTTTGTAGCTGGTTCTGGCCAATGACATGTGAACAAAAAAGTGTGCGATATGTTAACTTCCAGATCACACCTTCGAAAGAGAGAACAAGGCTCTCTTGCCTTTCTCCCTTCCCTCAAGCTAAGATGTGATGCAGTGGGGACACCTTGAAGCATGGGGACAAGAGAACACCCCAGGGCTGGTGAAGCAATGAGATAGACGGATCCTGGGTCCCTGACATCTCAGAGCTGCCACCCCAGCTGTTGACTACTTACACTCAGACTATTATGTGAGAGAGAAATAAATTCCTATTTAACTTAGCCACTGTTACATGGGGTCTCTGTTAGAACATCTGAACCACTATCCTAATCAATTCAGTAAGAAGGTGAATACATGCATGAGTGAATTCGTGAGTAAGTAAATGACCAACTGAATGAATGTCTAAATTATGCTGTTATGGTGACAGCAAAATAATAATAATAATATTTATAAAGCTTTAACAATTATGACATTTGTTTACTTAACAAGTAGTATGAAGGGGTCATGGGGTGGTTTCAGGAATGACTCAACAGCTCAAACAATCATTAAGGACTCCAAGTTCATTCTACTTTTCCACTCCACCATCTTCAGAGTGTTGGTTTTTATCATTGTGCTTGGTGCCTCATGGTCACAAGGTGGCTACCACTGTGCCAGGCATCATGAGCTCACACAATCATGCCCATGGGCAGGAAGCAGGATGAGGGCCAGGGTAGTAAGATAGGATTATTCTCCAGAGTTTTCTTCTTTCAACAGGGAGGAAAACCTTTCCCCAAAGCTCCCAGCATACTTCCTCTTGTATCTGTTGGTCATAACTGGGTCACATAAGCCAGCTCTAGCTGCAAGGGAGGCTGAAAAATGAGTACCTCAGTTTTTCAAGCTCTATGGTGGGAGGTGGGCAAAAAACAAGGGAGTTACTTGATATCAGTAAACAGCAATGTCTGCAACAGTGACTAAGTGGGTGAATGAGTGAATAAATGAACAAATACTACATAGTAAAAAAAAATGCTACTATGTCCTCTCAGGGTCAGAATCCAAGAAGGGAGAAGCAGACAATGGAGGGAAAGGGATAGAGATGCTCATGTTTGTTATTTTTTTTAATTAGGGTATAACCAATTTACAATGTTGTGCCAGTTTCAGGTGTACAGCAAAGTGAATTTGCCATACAAATACATATATCTACTCTTTTTCTCCTTGGGTTTAGAGGAAAGAAGGAGGTCAGAATTTCTGCAGTCAGAGTGGGTGGAGAGGGTGGTAGGCTCAGAAATAACTAGGTGGATCCAGAGTGGACAGGGAACCTGGAAGCTGGGCGGGGTGACCCACATGACAACAGGGGAGAGAGAGAAATCCACCCTGGCCTGAAGATGATGCAATTCCTGGAAAAGGGAACAGGGTTCAGTCAAACCTAAGAACCTGGACAGAGCCTGGGGGACAGACAAGGGTGCTGCGTCCCAGGTGTGGGCAGTGGCCCTCAGATTAAATGTGTGTTGCAGGAATCTATCCTCTTCTAACCCAGAGAGACAGACAAACAATGATTCTGGCTATTAGTGATGGTTCTTCATGCCCAATTCTTTACCCTAATAGCAAATAACACTGGAAGTCAGAGCTTTAGGACCCTAAGAAAATCAATCAATCCAAACTCCTTCCATTTTACAGGTGGGAAGATTGAGGCTCAGAGACAGGGACCAAAGAAAGTCCATGGCAGAGCCTGGGCCAGAACCCAGGCGCCAAGACCCCAGTGTCTGCCCCTCCCATTGGGCATTACATCGCTTCTCAAGGCAGAGCCATGGCCTCAATGGAGTGACTCAAGGGAGATAGCCTGGGGTTCCCCAGCCCATTCTGAAATGTTGGAGTGGGGAACAGACCCCTCACCCCCATTCTGCCACAGCCTTCCCCCCACCATCACACAAGATGCAGAGGGTTGGTAGGGGACAATCGCTGGCCAAGAGGGAGTGACCTGCCTGCAAAGTACTGAGCTCCTGGCCACTGGCACAGTTCGAGCAGGGCTGGAGGGATATTGTAGGGAAGACTCTGGCCAGCCATGGAGGGGGTGACCAGAGGCTCTCTTCAGTGCTGAATCTCCAGACTGAGTCAGTTCTCACCAGCCAAGAGGGGCCGGGCCCTGCTCAGGTCTGGAGGCAGCAGACACCTCTGCCAGCCCTGGAGGCTGTCCCCATGATGACAGGTAGGTGAGAGAGAGGCAAGAGGAGAGATGTCTGGAGGCTTCTAAAGGTGTGACTCTGTGCCAGCAGGGGTGTGGTTAAGGCCACAGCAGAGAGGGCTCCCACAGAGGCAGGCTGCTCACTTCCCTCACAGATTGGGGGTCTGGACAGAGGGTCGGAGACAAGGACTCCCACCTCACCACCCCACCATCACTACTCCACAGGCCAGAAGTCACCAGACGCTGCACTTGCCTCCTGCCAGAGTCCCCACAGCGGTAGCAGCCTGTGTGTGGGGGGGAGATTGACCTTCTCTGCTTCTCAAGGTTTAGACAAAGAAAAAGGGGCTCAGATTCCCATTTCAGGGGGAGGGGAAATGGGGAATTTTCACCACCCCCCTCCCCCATCTTGTCCCCATTTCTGGACCCAGGGTGAAGAGGTGAAGGGACATCTCTGAGACCCAGTTAGGTCCTGCCTCTCACCCACTTCCACCCTCACTCCAGGAGAGGATGTCCAGGGTTGGCCAATGACCTCCTGGAAGACTTCGGGATTTACTATGCTGTCCCCACCACCAGGGTAGAAAGGCCAGGCTGAAAAGGGCTTTTCTGATGCCTCTGGGGAGCCATGGAGGGGAGGAGTTCCTCCCCCCATCCTCGTAGCTGCCACCCCCCTACCCCCCAAGTCCACCTGTAGCCACCTCCCACTCAGAAGCCATCCTCCCTGAGGACTGTCCCTCTTTCCTCCTCTGTCTTTGGCTCAACCCTGACGTCCACCCCACCCTGCTAAGACCCCCTGCTTTAGGTCTCAGCCAGACCCCAGTGGGTCCCACTCAACTCCCAGCACAGCACTGGCACAGCCGGCATCTGCCCGCCAGCGCCCCACAAGGACCCCGGCCTGCCCCTTGGCAGGGGTGGGGCCCAGTTCAGGGATTGGGGGTGGGCCTGGGTAACAGGGGTCCCCGTGCTGGGAAGGGGGACATAGAAAGATGCTCAGTCCCACAAACAGAAACAGGGCTATGTCGCTGGGGTCCCCATTGACCCCTTTGGGGAAGCCCCCTTTCTCAGGAACACCCCACCTCCTCACTTCATTCAATCCCAGAGCTGGAAGACCCTTTAAGTTTAAACTTCCCCATTCTGTCCCCCAATTTACAGGGAAACGGAGGCCCAGATGGGGCTGGTTTATTGAGTCTCTTTCTCTCTCCACCTCTCCTCAACCCCTCTCTCTCCCTCTCTCCCATGGAAGCAGGACACCTTCTCTGACCCCAGTCTTGAGGCAGAGATCAGCACAGGCCTGGGTGCTTCTAGTCAAGGGTCTGAGAGTTTCCAAGGGCCTTTCTGCCACCTGGGTCGGGAAGGAGTCTGGGAAGGGCCCAAAGGCAGTTCTTGCCCATCCCCTCCAGGCCCTGTCCAGGCCACACAGGCCAGCCCTCCCACTCCCCCGCCAGTGGGTGTGTTTGTCCACACACTCACCTTGGCTGGAGTGAAGCCTCATTAAATGGCCCTGCATTCATGAGAAGGAGGGAGATGCCAGCACTGCACGGGGGCTGCCAACACCACAGCGTCCAAAAGAGGGCATGCAGACGCACTCACCCATGTACCAACACCCATGCACCCGTTCATACACTCACACATGCGCAGGGCTTGGGCATACCTCAAATGTTAGTGTTTGTTGCTGCGAGTAGTGTTATTCTTTCTCCTTGGGATTTCTCTTAGTCAAAACCTGGCTTAACATCCCACCTCCTCACTCCTGATCAACGCAGGCCAATTCTTCTCCCTTTCTTTCCGACTATCTGTTTTTATTTGAATAAATCAGCAAGAAAAAGATTTCAAGGCCTAAGTTCAAAGCCCTTTCCCAATCTTTGTGATGTGTAGTTATAAAAATAATGCTAAGAACAGAAAGTGACCTTTATTTATAATCTATAGTCCTTGATGACTTCTGGCTTTTCTTTTCTCAAGAAAATAGATTTTTTTTCCTGGTTATTAAAAATAATACATGTTCCTGTAAAAGTATTCAGACAATACAGAAAAGTCTAAAGATATGAGTCAGAAGCATCTGAAATTTCACCACTGAGAGAACGACAGATAACCTGGTGAATATTCTTCTGGACTTAAAAAAAATGCACACACACACACACAAGTACACACAGATATTTTTATGTAAAAAAATGCCAGAGTAATAAGCATGCTCTTTTCTAGTCTGCCTTTCTCTCTCAACAATACATTATAGACATCTCTAAATGGCAGCAGCGACTCCCACTGCGTGGACATTTGGCACTCGCAACCTCTCTGACTCACGTTTTACTCTACTTCTCACACCTCACAGTTGAGAGTGAATTGGTGGGTGTCCTGGGAGGTGGGGACACTGAGAGTGGGGCTCTACTTAGGACAGCATGTGTAGGTGCAATGGGGCCTTGCAAAGTGCTGAGTCCATTCGGCCGAGCTTTGGCTGGTCTCATGAGGCCTCAGAGAAATGGGAAACTCAAAATATTTTTAAAGACCAGAACTTCTAGAGAGACAGGGTGATGGATGGAGTGGTAGGATTTGCATTTGGGGGGGCCTGCCAAGTTGACCTCAGAGCACAGAGACCTGCTGGGCGCTGATAGGGCTCCATGCCCAGGAAAGGTGAATTTGGGAGCAGGCAGTTCAAGAAGCAGTATGGAGGGATACCTCCATGCGGGGTTGGGGTGAATTCAAGAAGAGTTTCGACTTTATTCTTGGATCTATTTATACCCAACCTCTTTCTAAAAAGGTATTATAGTAGCTTTCCACAAAGGACATATGCAAAAAGGTCAGGCAGCTAGAAATAGAAAATCAGGCCCAGGAACAATTTCCATCTGAAGTGAAGGGCCACACAGGAAAGGGCCCTGCTTCTCCCAGCTCCTGGGGGTGAGCCAGTGAGAAAAGCAGAATGATCCCAAAGGGGAGGAAGAGGAGAGGATCTGCCTGACATAAACAAACACTGCACCAAAAGTCAAAAATCTAGATTCGTCTCCAGGTTCTTCCCCTTCCTAATTGTATGAGCTTGGGTAACCACAGCATCTTTCTGAGCCTCAGTTTCCTCATCTGTAGACACGAAAATAAAAATATCTGAGTCACCACAAGTGCATAACACAAGACTCCGTTCCTGGAAGTTACCTGACCCACCTGTACAATTTGCATTGAGACCCGCCCTTGGATGGGATCAGCTTCATGGTGCACACACTGCCTAACTGTGACCCTGGGAATAGATCATCATTAGAGGAGGAATGAGAGGGAAGAACCAAGGAAGTACGTTTATGGTGCCTGCCAACCCCTTGCCCTTCTGAAGTGGGTCCACGCACAGTCTCTCTGAAGCAGTGGCCCACAGGCAGCCATGTTTTATATTCATGACCCTCTCCTCCAACCCAGTGGATTGGATCAGGGGTGGCACTTAACCCAAAGGCAACTTATCAGCAGGTTTCCCAGTGATGTACGTATGACCGGGCACAAAATGGTGAGCCAGTCCAGTGGGCTCTTTCTCTCAAGAACTTGAGTCTGTGAATGCTGGCAGCTGTCACTTGAAGGTTGCGAGGGAGACTTAGAGCTGGAGATGTCTGGAAAGCAGAAGTCATGAAAGCGCAGACACTATGAGTCAGGAGAGAACTGCGTGGGTAAAAAGAAGCAGATGCTGGGAAGTGGCTGAGTCACGCCAGGGTGGTTATCGATTGCTGTTGTAACAAACCATCTCTAACCTCAGGGACTTAACACTTATTTTATTTTACCCCATGACTTCATGGGTCAGGAATTTGGGCAAGCTGGGCTGGGCCATTCTTCTGTTCCCTGTGGCATCGACAGAGGTGTTCAGCTTGTGGATGGGCTGGTCTGGAGGGTGCAAGGCAGTTTCATGCCCATGTCCGGTGCTTTGCAGGAGACGGCTGGAGGTCTGGAGTCAGCTGGGATGGTCTACTAGAGCCCTTCACGCAGCCTCTCCAGCATGTCGGTCTTGGGGGAGTTGGATGTCCTACATGCTGGTTCAGGGCTCCCAGACAGAACATTCCAAGAGGCCTGAGCTGAAGCTGCAAGGCATCTTCAACTCAGAATGTCACATTCTATGGGCCAAACAAGTCACCAAGACCAAAACAGATTCAAGGGGAAGGGAATTAGAGTCCTGTTCCCTATAGGTAGGATAACAAAAGATTTGTGGCCATCTTTACTCTGCCAGGTGAGGAGCCATAAACTCCTAAAACTACCTTGAATGCAGAATACCCATCTGGCTCAAGAAATTCATCCCTGTTATGGCTCTTGTGTTTGGCTTTCTGAGAAAGTCTGTCCCCCTTTCTACATAGAGACTCACAGTAATGCTCCTGTACTTGAGTGAGGTCGAGTGAGTCTCTCTTCCTGGTACCCAGTGAGCTAACCCAAAGCAGTGGTGGGCTCCAAGCTCCAGAGAGAAATCCCAGGTGTGGCAGCAACAAGTTACCCAAGGTATGAGCTGACAAAGGTGGGGCATGGAGCCTGCAGTCTTGTCACCTTTCTGACCCTCAGTTTGCCCATCTGAAACAAGGATGTGAAACTCTCTGCTCTACCTACCTGTTACTACCGAGTAACATGATAAACTCTCTTCCTGTTCTTTGCCTGATCTCCCGGTAGTTCATATCATGACACATGTGCCCTTGATTTGGGGTCACATCACAAACCTTCACAGGGAAGTGAACGTTCCCCATCACTGCCTGTCCCCATGATCTTGGCAAGCCTGTTTCTCCCAAGGAAAGCATAGGAGTAGATGATTGAAATAAGTGACTTTAAGGACATCCCAGCTCTGAAATTTTAGCATTCTGAGAGGTCTGGAAAAAGGGAAAGGTTGGCACAAAATGATTTTGGGGCAAGTGGGTAGCTGACTGGTGGTGAATAAGGGAGGCCAAGTAGAGTGCAGAGTGGGGCTTATGGGGCCAGGACAGAAACAGAGATTGCGGGTTGGGGGGGTGGCAGTACAGTGTATAGGAGGGATGGTGGGGTTGGGTGCTGAGAAGGGAAAGGGCAGAGTTGGTACAGGTAGTGGATCAATTTTATTCCTCCTTCTTTGTCTTCCTTCCTCTTCCTTGAGCCTTCTAAGTTTTTTCACCCCTCTTGGCCTGTGCATACTCTGTTTCCTCTGTTTGGAAGATTCCCTCTGTCGCCAAAGGCTAATTCCAATCATTCTTTAGGTATCTTCTCAATGTCTCTTCTTCAGAGAAGTCTTCTCTGGAGCCCCAACCCAGATAAGACCCTCCTCTTACCTTTTTTCAGAGCACCAATTTCCCTCACAGCATTAATTGTGCTCAGAAGGATACATTTCCCAGTGCAATTATGAGCTTAGTGTCCACTAAACAGGAGCTTCCACCAAGGCAGCATTTAGCTAGTATTTGTTGAAGCAACAGATGAATGAGTTAGTTGGGTTGGACACCAGGCTGCAGGTCCCCACTGTCCACGCCACAGAGCAGGAGCCATGATTTTTTTTTTTTTGCAGTATGCGGGCCTCTCACTGCTGTGGTCTCTCCCGTTGCGGAGCACAGGCTCCGGACGCGCAGGCCCAGCGGCCATGGCTCACGGGCCCAGCCGCTCCGCGGCATATGGGATCCTCCCGGACCGGGGCACGAACCCGTGTCCTCCGCATCGGCAGGCGGATTCTCAACGACTGCGCCACCAGGGAAGCCCAGGAGCCATGATTTTGGGGCCGAAGGGAAGAAGGGCTCCCTCCAGGGTCCTGAGGGGAACCCCCAGGATCTCACCCATACCCCCTCCAGGCCCAGCCCACCTGCCGCCAACACACACCGCCTGACCCGGAGCGCTAGAACACTGCAGCTTTATTGATTGAAACAACCGCATCCGCAACTAGAGGTTACATCTGGTGGGGGGGGTGAGGGGAACAAAGAGAGGGCAGAGGCTGGGGCGGAGACAGAGAGCAAGGCAAAGGGGTGAGGGTGGGGTCATGTGACTAAAACAACCCCAATCCCTTTCACCCGTTAATGAGGGTCTCCTGTTGTGCTTTTACCTTGGTGGTAGGGTGGGCCTGGGCACGGGGGGGTTGGCTTTCTCCCAAGTCTTGAGGCCTTAGGGCTGGAGCAGTCCCCTCCTTCCCCTGCCCTTTCTCCTGGGTTGGAGATAAAGGCCTTGGTGAGCTGGCTACCCTGGGGCAGGAAGGATGCTGGGAGGCCATGGGTGCAGAGGGGCCAGCAGAGTTGTGCTGAGATGGTGATTATGTGAGCAGCTGTGGGGGGATGCCAGGAGGGAGGGCTTTCCTAGGGGGGCCGCTGGGAACTGAATGCAAGTGACAGGAGGGGAGGGGGTGGTGGTGGGCAAGGGCCATCTCTCTGGACCTCAGCTTTCTCACCTGTACAGTGGGGACACTGGATTAAATGGTCTCTAAGGTCCCTTCCAGCTCTAAGGGTCAAGGGATCCCCAGGAAAGAGTGGCCCTTCTGCCCCAACACACACCCTCTCACACACACACACACACACACACACTCTCTTACACATACACCCTCTCTCTCTCTCTCACTCACACACACACACACACACCCTCTCATCCACACACACACAGCAGCACTGACTCAACAGAGAGGGGGGTGCTATCCTGCCTTTGGAATTGAGGAGGGCTCCCCTGAACCCAGAAACTCAACCAGTGGCCCTACAGGGACCCTCCATTGCAGGTTCACCCACCCCATTCCTGAGGACAGACCCTGAAAATACCTCCTTCCCCCTTGAGCTCCAGAGAGAGGAAAACACAAGGATTAGCCCTGCTCCCCCAGGTTCCCCTGGTCCTTAGGGGGAAGTCAACAGGATAAGGACACCAGGACACATTGACCTTCATTCCCAGCCCAGGTTCATGTGAAGACAGAGGGGAGGGGGAACGGAGTCCCTTTCATCTGGGAGCCTGGGGGAGGGCAGCAGCCATAGCCAGTGTGGGCAAAGGGCGTCAGCCTCCATGTGGCACCCAGGCTTGACCTGGGGCAGGAGGGGCTGTGGTCTGGGATGCGGGGCCAGAATTGGGGGCAGGGAGACAGTACCTCTCCCAATACAGGGCCCAGTAACATCTGTAACATCTGTACCAGCACCCGGAGACAGGGATGTTTGACCAAGCTCCTCCTTGCTGCCTGGCATGTGCAGTGCCCAGAGGTGTGACAAGCCCAGGACTGTAGTACCTGGCTTCCAAGGCTGACTCCACCTTAACTCTCTGTGTGACCTGGGGCAAGTCCCTCCCCCTTTCTGGGCTTAACTCTCATTCTTACCATGAGGAGTTTGGACCTCTACGGCCCATCCCAGCACTGACAGCCTGAGCCAGCGGCTTTCACTGAGCATAGGGAGAGGGCAAAGTGAATGAAAAAGAGGAGTCAGGGCTATGTCCCAGGAGCAGGGGCCTTGGTCTGCAGGCTTAGCTCGGCACCCCGGGTGGCAGTCTATGGTTCCAGGGGCAGGACAGCCAAGCTGAGGCTCCCCGTCTCCTACCTACACAGCACCTGGCCCCAGGAGTCCCTTTGTCCCCCAGACACCAAGCTGGAGGGGACAGGGGTAGAGGACCCTAACACCCTGAGGGCTGACCCTGGACTCCCTGTTTTAAGGCCACAAAATGCCTCAGCCACCCTGACCCAGAGGGTGAGACTGCCACTGGGGAGAGGCACTGGATCCAGCCAGGCTGGTCTCCCCCGGGCTGGGGGTCCTCATGGGCCACCTACCAACACATGGACGCTGATACCCACTGGCACACAAAGACACGCATGGCACAGGTGACGGTGACACAGAGGTGCTGACTCACAGGCACACAAACACTGACTCACAAATCACCCAGGGACACACAAAGACACTCATTCCTTGCAGGACCCCCCCCCCACACACACAGGCTAGCACACCCCTAGGTGCTCGCATCACACACTGTTAATGTCAGCACACACTGACACCCACATCCGCTGCAGACCTGCTGGCACATGCAGACACACGCAAGGACCAAGGATCTCAGCAGCTCCCTCGGGCACTTTGTTAGCCCAGGTCAAGCCACCCTGGAGTCAGGGCTGCCCCGGTCCCACCCCGACCTCCCTCTGGCAGTGCTCCTTGGTGCTCCCCCACCCCACACTCTCTGTCCACGTGACCATGTCCCCTCTCTCCAAACAGACCAGAACTCAGGGGCCATGTGTATGTGTTTCAGCTCAGTTGACATATGCTGAGTCCCTTTTCTGTATCCAGCTCTACAGATGTGGAGGTGAACAAGGGAGAGAGGGTCTCCATCATGGAGCAGCCAGAGCAGGGGACAGATGTATTCAAAGGTCATCTGAGGGCAGTAGGCATGGGGCACCATGGAGCCCCAAGAAGGAAGCGCTCTGGATCTCCAGCACCCACGCCAGCCAGGGCACGGGGGAAGCACCTGGCAGGTGATAGGCCAGTGGTTCCTACTCTAGGATTCTCCTGAGGAGCTTTTAAACATCTCTGATGCCAGGTTGCACTCCAGTACAATTAAACTAGAATCTCTGGAGAGGGCCCCAAGCACTGGTGCTTTCTAAAAGATCTCTGGTGGTTCTATTCTGCTGCCAGGCTGGGAACCACTGATTTCTATAATCCATTCCGCTAGGCAAAGCGCGTTGAGAGATTTCCATAACAGACCCACTTGTGCTGGGCATGAGGGTGGGATGGGGTCAGGGGAAGGTTGGAAGGCTCAGAGGAGGAGCTCACAGTCTAGTTGGGACAACAGACCCTGCACAGATGGGACAATTAAGGAACAATACCTGCAGAAAAATGGCAGCACGTTCTGGGAACCTGGAGCCACTCATTTCGGATAGAGGCCTTGGTTGGGCCGGGAAGGCAGCCACGCTGGTCGGGTATCAGGAGTCCCCACTCCAGCCCTGGCCTGGCCACCCACCAGCTGTTGGTGATGATGTTAACACCAGCCTGGCAGAGCTGAGATGGGCAGCGTTTACTTTGGTTTCCTGCCCGTCTCCTGGCATTGCAGTGCTGCCTCTTCTCTGCAGCTGTCCCCACCAAATGCTCCAGGAGGAGCCCTGTGACACCTCCACCAAAGGTGCCTTCATTTCCATAGGGTCATCTGTAAGCTCTTTGTCACCCATAGGGGATAAAAGGTAGAAATTCAGGTGGTGGCAGGCAGCTTGAGACTACAGAATAGGGCTGAAGCGGCATATTTGGCCAGCACTCCACAAACATTCATGTCACTCATGAAGATGGACATACTGACATACGCAGGCACTCACAAGAGACGGGGGTTAGACCCAGCCTCACATATGGATAACTGCACACGCAGATGCATATTTGCACACACTCATGCCAGAGATATACCCACAGTGGTACACAGACAACAGATGGGCCCACACATGCTCACATGTGCACACCCACACAGCCACATGCACACATGCGTGATGACTCACCCTGGAAGGGGTTGGGTCTCCTCTCTCCCATGGACCGCTAGGAGGGGGGCTCAGGGATGAAGGTGAGGAGGAGGCCTAGGTCCCATCATGTCTGTCTCAGTCTCCCAACCCAGGACCAAGGGCATGGAGCCCTTTTCCCAGTTTTAGGGCACAAGGCTCAGCTCCCAGGGAACATGGTGACCAGCAACTGCCCCCCACACCACCCCCAGCTCTACAAACCCCTCCTCCTTCACTGACCCTGGGCGGGGAAGGGAACAGCCCATTAGACAGTGCTTTGTGGTGGAGGAGGACAGGGCAGCTCCCTACACACACCCCATCCAGAGCACCCCTTCATGGCAAGTATATAAGAAATGGAGGTTCCACTCTACTCCTAAAATCAATGTCCAATATGGGGGCGTGAAATCACAAAAGCAGGACTTCTCCTCTGCCCCTCTCAGAGCCAAGCCTCACCCCAGAAAATGGCTTGGCCACCACCCCTCCCCCCCGGCTCAGCTGGGGGCTGAGGTTAGGCCAGCCGAGCAGGGGAGGGACTGTGCTCTCAGGAATACAGCTGCTTGTGGGGTGGGGTACAGTGGGATGGGGAGGGTGGGGAAGGGGTCAGTCTCCAGACTGTCCGGGCCAAAGACCCTGCGCTAGGTCCCTTCGAAGGGGGCACAGTGAGGGGGGTGGATATGACATCCCAGGAATGAATGGGTCAGGGGATATGGGTGGCCTGGGCTCTCCGGCTTCTGGCCTTCGCTCTGGGAACAGAGTTGAGTGCAGCTGGTGCCTCATGTCCTTTGTCATTCGCAGAGTCAGTCCCCGCTTGGCCCCCTCTGACTCCGGCCTCCTCCATCCCAGGGAGCCCCAGAGTCCAGCCAAGGGCAGGGCTCCTGTGTCTGCTCCCCTTCTGGCTCCTTCTGGTAAAGCCATGGGGCTGAGCTCAGCCTTGAGTCAGGGACAGGGGAAGGTCAGAAACACACCACAGGTGCAGCCAGGACAAGGCCTAGGTGGCGCCGAGGTCCCTGGGGTGGTGGATGCCATTCAGGCGAGTCTCCTGTCTCTGCAGCAAAGAAGGTGCTGGCAGGTCAGATAGAAACTTGTGCTTTAATATATCTCTGTGGGTGTGAGCGTGGGTGTGTGTGTGTGTGTGCGTGTGTCGAACAAACGTCTCCGGGGCCTCAGTGCTGGGCCGCTGTCCTTGTTCTCTGCTCATCCTCACAGCCAGTGCAGGCCCCCTCACTGGCGGGCGGCTCTGCCCCTGGGCACCCCGGCTGGCATGGGGTCAGTCTTTGGTACGATGCGGACACTTTGGTGTGCCGGGGGCGGGGTGGGGGGCCAGGAAGCGCTCATCATCTCTGCAACGCCAAGAGGAAGATGGCCACGGGCCCCCAGAGCTGTGGGCGGGACTGCCAGGGGGCTCCACTGCCCGGCATCACCACCACTGTGATGGGAAAGAGAAGAGAGACAGGCCAGGGCTCCGGTCAGCTCAGCAGGGCCACGGAACAGCAGCCAGCAGGCCACGGGAGGGCTGTTCCTCTGCCCCCTCCCTGTGCTCACAGACACACTCGTAAGACATGAGGTGGTGTGCTCTGACTGCTGGGTCCAAATCCTGGCTCTGTGGCTCACTAAATAAGACACAGAGCAATTCACTCAACCTCAGTGGCCTCAGTTTCCTTGTTTGTAAAATGAGTCTAATAGGAAGAGCCACCCAAAGGACTGCTGTGAGAAATAAATGAGATCACGCATATACAGGTGTTTGTACCTTGCCTGGTACATCGTAATCACTTGGTAAACTCCAGCTGTTATTATTGCAAACACCTGGCCCCCAGTGGCAGAGGGGGAGGGGTACACATTCACACCTCACACACACACACACACACACACACGGATGTACCCAGACACAGACACTGCTACTGTAGCTGCTACTGTAAACTTAGTAAGCTCACAAGAGGGTCTGGTGGTCTCATTGTCCTCCATATGGCCCACAGCCTGAGCCAGGGTGGGGCCCAAGGTGGGTACCAAACACACCAGCAGCTGTTCCCACAGTCACCAGCACATGTATCCCATCACCCAGCCACCCTGAATCCCAATTCAGACAGCAACGCCTCCCCTGACTCAGGCACCCACCCACACAGTCCCCCAGAGATTCAGCACCCCCGCCCTCTTTCCATCCTGCACCTTTATTGGGATCCATCTGCTTCCTGGGACACTCTCCCTTCTTCAGTGTGACGTCATCTATGGCGATATCCCCCAGGTAGCCCGAGCCTCGAACCCCCTCAAAAATAATCTGGGGTGGGGTCAGAGAGCAGGGAGCAGGGATGAGGGAGGTTCTGCACCACAGACTCCCAGCCCTTAGCCTCCGTCTCCCTGGAAGGCCGCCCATCCCTGCAAGCTTTCCTCCTCAGCTCCCGGGAGCAAGCCCTGGGCCCTCCTGAGGGCTCCCTGGCTGGAACGATGGCCCAGGGCCTGGAGAGCTGTGAGGAGCCCTGGGCCCAGCAGACTCACCTGGAAGGGCCCGCTGGGGTTGATGGGCACATGTGCCTGCTGCCACACGTTGCCCTTATTGCCACTGAGGGACCAGGCGTGCGTATCCAGTGCCCCTTTGTTCCGGGACCGCACCAGGAGGTTGAGGGAGCCTGTGGTGGGTGTGAGGAGAGGTGGCAGTGAGGGGGCACCCTCACCTTTCCCCATTCACCAGGCTCAACTCCCTACCACTGCCCGCAGCACAGTCCCCGCTGGACAGGACATTCTCCCCATCGCAGACTGTCCCGGTGTCCTGTTATCCCAGAGGGGACCTCAGCATGGGAAAGAGAGGGGACAGCAGCAGGGCTTCAATTTACCAGGACGACTGGCAAATTTTCTTTCATTTCTTCCTTTCCTTCCTAATCAGCTAATTCCCCCCACACACTCACTCACTCACACACACAAACACACCCACACACAGCACCCTTCCCCCCTCTAGACAGGGGAGTTGTCCCAGGACACGGGGGCCCATATCTGAACACAGAGCAGGACTCCCGAAGCACGTAATGCACACGCTTGGTGGTACACGATACATGAAATGATTTCTGGAGGTACAGGAACAGACTTTAAAACTTTAACACTTGGAGGGTGGCGGGTGGGTGAAATGGGTGAAGGGACTAAAAAGGTACAAACTTCAAGTTATAAAATAAATAAGTTCTGGGGATGTAATGTACAGCATGGTGACTATAGTTAATAATACTGTATTGCATATTTGAAAGTTGCTAAGAGAGTAGACCTTAAAAGTTCTCATCATAAGAAAAAAAAATTCTGGTGATGGTTGTTAACTAGACTTATTGTGGTGACTGTTTTGCAATATGCACAAATGTCAAATCATTATGCTGTACATATGAAACTAATATAATGTCCATTATATTAGTATGAAAAATTTCATACTTATATATATGTTTTAAGAGGTGAATAAAGCTAGCCTTTCAAACCCACAACTTCTCTAATATTGATGCTTAGGACAAAGCTAAGAAAAAAGGAGTGAGTTGATTTAAAGAAAGATATTAGTATATGTGCTACATAGCTGTGGTAAAATGTGAAATTTTGGAGTTATTAGCCTAGGGATGCTGAGCCCCTTTGCCCACAGGCCCAGGGGCCTGGGATTTTGGAGATGCTGAGGGGCAGTGGAAGAGAAGGAAGGGATCAGGCCTTGATGAAGAGCACCCAGGCAATGTCATGCCCCCTCGCCGGCTCTTCTAGCCTATCTCAAGCCCCCTATGACAAAAAGACTTGGCTCAGAGAGAAGGGGAATCAATCTTAGATGGCACCTGGTAGCTGGCATTTCCATGGCACTGTCCCAGACAAAGCCACACCATCTGTGACACCAGATAGATGGACCCCCAGTGGGGAAGGGCCACCAAATGTTACCTGCCTGAGATTAAAGGAGTTGGCTTGGACCTAGGAGAGCCAGTGAGACACAAGGACTGGGGACAGCTGGTGCCCAGAGCTGCCAGGTGGGGTGGGAGCGGAGGGGAGAGGAGGGACCAGGACAGCAAGAAACACCCACCCCTCCCCAGCAGCAGGCCCAGGCCTGGGGGAGGAGCAAACAAAGGTTCAAGGCATGTGGAGAACCCTCACCAGCAGATGGGGCCCTGAGAGGGCTGAAGCCAGCACCCAGTGGGCCGGGAGATGCCACACTGGCTTAGGCAGGGCCCAAGCCCCAGTGATTTTTGGGCTTCTCACCAGCCCCAAAGGGACCTCCCTCTCTTCCCCTTCCTGAAGATCTTCTCCGGTTCCAATCCCCCAACCTCCAGGGTCCAACCTCAATCTCCAAACCGTTTCTTCCTCCTCCACCACCCTGCCCCAAGGACCCTAATGGGGGAACCCCACCTTTTCACTACTCAAACCAAAATTGAATTTCTGCCCCCTTCCCTGATCATCCCACAAGCTACAAGATCTCCCCTCTTCCTGACAGCGTTTCACAGGGTCAGCCAGGGCCTTAAGGGTGCCTGTTCACTACATTCTTCCCTATCTTCCTGTCACCTCCAAAGCCACACTGAGCTACATGTTGCAGCCTGGACACAGTCCAGCTTTCCAGACTCTGGGCTTTTGCCTGGGTTGTTCCCACTGCTTGAGATGCCCTCCCCTACTATGTTTCCCTGACCAAATCCTTTTTGTGCTTCAAGCCCTCTCTGAAATGTCACCTCCTCCAAGAAGTCTTCCCAGGCTTGAGCTGGGAGCCCTCTGTGCTTCCTGTGAACTCGGAGACCTTAAACTGCAGCTCCCCATACCCAGACCACTCCCTGCTCTACAGTGTGGCAGTTCCTGGGATTCATATCCTCTCTCCCTATTTGGCTGCTGAGGTAAAGTCCCCATCAAATTCCTATCTGTTCTCAATATTTGAATGCTCAATGAAGAACTTTCCATCACTGTCATCAGGACTGACTGAAAAGAGGCTTCTCAGGGTTCATCAAGCCCAGCCCTCCCTACCTCCCTATCATTCATTCATTCATTCATTCATCTAATTGAGCAGGCACTATTCTAGACACCAGAGACACATCCATGAATAAGATAAAGAACTCTGCTTCCTGAAGCTTATGCTCTTTTGGCAGTAAGTGCTATAAAGAAAATAATGCAGGAAAGGGATACAGAGGTATTTTATATGGGGCTGTCAGGGACCTCTCCAAGGAGGCCTGAATGAGGGGAGGGGAAGAACATTCTAGGCGGGGGGAAATATCACAGGCAAAGGCTTCTAAGGCCTCAAGTACTTAAAGAAAAGCAAGGAGACCGGTGTGCTTGAACTGAGTAGAGTCAGGGGAGAGAAGCAGAAAATGAGGTCAGAGAAGCAGGCAGGGGTGGATCCGGTACGGTAGGCCTAGAGAAGATGGTGATGGAAGGGGGCTGAGCAGGGGAGTAACATGACCTGGGACAGGGGTCACCTCCACAGCACCCCTGCTGGACAGTCCTCCTGTCCAGGCACAGGATAGTCCATTCCTTTGCTGGGAAGAACTGATACTTATAGGATCTTCCTCAGGTGGAATTTCAAACCTGCCTCCCAGAAGCTTTCAGTGACTGGTGTTTGTCCCACCTGCTGGGGGACACGAAGCAAGCTCTGGAGCACAGACGGCTCCTTCAGGGCTTTTTCTGCTCCCAGGCACCTGGGCATCCCAGCTCTTAAGGCTTGATCTCCTAGGGCCCGACTGTGTCCAACATGCTCTTCTTGCCAGCTGGGTCCCCCGTGCCCCTCCTGAGCTGGAGATAAAATGACCAACTGTCCTGGTTTGCCTGGGATGTGGGACTTCTAGTGTTAAAAGTGGGAAACGCTGGGGCAAACCAGGATTGGTTTGAAGTGGTTACTCTAGCTGGGCAGGGAGGTCCTGGTCACCCTCACCCCCACCTACCCCACAGGAAGCTTCTCACGAAGTCCAGACCCAGTCATGGGTGAATTGGATTGTGTGGATGGCCCGGGGGACCCCAGTGGATGCAGAAGGTTCCATCCCACCTCATTCTAGTTCATCAGTTTGGCCCGACCCATCACTCTAGCTGTGGACACTTCACAATGAGCCTTTAGGTCCACACTTGCTTAAAGTCACTTCCTCTACCTTGCAGCTAAGGAAGACAATGAAGCTTTCTATGGTCTGTTAAGGCCTGATCACCAAGATGCACAGTTTAGAGGGAAAAGCAAGGCACAGAACAGTGTGTGTAAAATGGAGGGAAACAGAATATATGTGTACTGGCTTCTACATGCTTAAAGCATTTCTGGAAGTTTGCCCCAAAATCTAATACATTGATTGCCTCTGGGAAGGGACTCTAGGTGGCAGGAGGTCTGGAATGGGAGAGGGACTCTCCTTATGCACCCTTTTGTACCTTCTGACCTGTGCAAAAATACATTACCTTTCCCATAAATAAGTAAACAAACAAATAAATAAAATTTAAATTGTGATTTCCTCAGCAGAGTCTTCCATAACCAGCCCCCAGAGTCAGTCAACTATTCCTTTTAACAGTTGTCTTGGCCTCTGTCCTTCTGCTGCAGACACACATCACAGTGGTCACCAAATCCTATCTGGTGCAATTAATTAATGTCTGTCTCTCCCACTTGACTGTAGGTGCCAAAAGGATGAGGGATTTGTCCATCCTGTTCACTGCAGCACTGGATGCCTGGCACCGAGCAGGAGCTCTGGAAATGATGGCTGAACTGATGAGTTCATTGACTACTGTGGCACTCCTACCAGTGCCATCTCTTCCCGAAGGGCACTCCTTAGGTTCATGGTCATGCTTAGGAAGGAGTACTTCCCCTCACTGCTCACAGAGCAGCTCCCTTCCAACCCTGCGTTTAGGGCTTGGGAGAGTCAGACAGACTTGGGTTGCTGTGTGATCTTGGGCAAATGCTTAACCTCTCTGGTCTATATGGTAACACCTCCCACACGTGGTGGTTGTGAGGGTTAATAAGACCACAGATGCGTCCCTAACCCAGGATGTCACCTGGCACCTGGCAGGCACTCAATATGCAACCTCTTAGCTGATTTCTCCATCCCCTCCAAGACTCGTCCTGGTGGATCCATTTTTCTTGTGGACTCAGGGAGCCTTGATCATCTCAAAACCTCAGACAAGCTGGCTCTGGACTTCCCCTTGCCCAGATTCTGCTCATATTCCCTACAAGGATCTGTGATTCAGCCAACTTGGGATGCCCAGGCCTTACCCGGGCCAGCCCCCAGCTTCCTGTGGACACCCCTCCCTGCCCCAGCACACACTCGTGCAGCTTACCTGGTCCCTCGACTCACCGATATGCTTCCCGTACATGTGGTAGAAGAAGGAGACGCAGTAGAACTTGGCGCTGGCGTTGTACAGGGGACTCACCAACCTCGCACGGTCCCCCAACTCCCGGGGCCTTGATGCCTCAATGAACATGTAGTAGCCTGCAGGGAAGGGGGAGATGTGCCAACAGCCTCCCCCTCACCCCTCCCAGGCCTCTTTCCATCTGATTCCTTTTTGGCCTTAGTATCAGCTGCCTGAATCCCAGGTGCCTCACCCCACCCCACCCAGTCCTCCCTGCCTCATGGCACAACACAGGAGTCTAGGCCAGCAATTGTGACTTCTTAGCTCTGCTGCAGTTTCTCTTCTTCCCAATCCTCTAGCAGCTCAGAGCTGTTTCTCTCCTCTAAGACCGGGGCTCCCTGAGGCCAGGGCTGTGTCTCCCCTCAGACCGGGGCTCCCCAGGGCTAGACCCCTCCCTGAAGCTGTTCTCCATTCCTAGCAGCAGGCCATGTCCTCACCCTCAGGGGTGCCACTTATGTCCATGGGGGGACCAGTGTTGGGGGAGCGCTTGGGGTTCTGGGTGAGGGCATTCTGCCGGGTCCAGTCAAAGTTGTCTGTCAGGTCCTGGGTGTAGCCGCAGATCTTCTCATCCTCAAAGTGGCAGGTGTTGTCTGTATTCAGGGCAGAGTTGGGAGGGGATGAGACAAAGAGAGTCAGCCCCTTCAAGTCCCCTGGTCCAGCTTTGCCTTCCTGGTCACCCCTGAGACAGCTCCCAAGCATCCAAGCAGCAGGCCCAGGATCTCAGGGCCTCAGAAACCAGGCAATGGAACCCCTGACAAATCTATTCCCAGAACAGGACTTTTTAATCTTTTTTGTACCACAAACCCTTCTGGCGTCTAGTGAAGTTAAGAATCTCATCTCAGAATAAGTATTTAGGTGCATAAAATGAAAAACACAGGGTTACAAAGGAAATCAATTATATTGAAATACAGTTGTCAAAATATTTAAAAAGTAAATTTGTGATATAATAATAAGTGGGCTTCTCTATTATCTAATTAAATCACAGGATCCAGTGTTAGGTCTAACTACTGTAGTTTGAAATACTAATAAATGGAAATGATATTTAGAGATGGCTGCAAAAACTTTTAGGTGATGTGAAAACATTGGATTTCCACTGATGACAGTCACAGGTAGTGATTATACCACATTCCTACATTCATCATTGAAGATGTTAAATTTCTAGAAGTTAGGGAAAATAAAGAAGTAATTGCATGCCCTTCCAGGGTCCAGTTTCATGGACCCTCCTCATCCTTTGTAGGGATGGTCCATGAATCTCAGATTAAGGACCTCTGCCCCAGGGAACAGAGAATGTGGATTAGCCTGGTCTTTCCATTTTTATTTTGGGGACAGTGAATGGTGCTGAGTGAGGACAAAAGGCCCTGAGTTAGAGAGATGTCCTCCTGACTCCACCCTCACTTCAAGCCTTTAAGCCCCAGAATAAATCCTGGATGCAAATATCTCCAAGCCCAGCCTTGCTCCCTTCTGCTTTTTCTGCCAACTTCTGGCCTCCACACTATTTTCTCTCTGGGTTATCTCTTGGGGTCCCTCCCACCAGGGGAGCCTTTGTGTCCCTAAAGGGAAGGGGAAGTGGGTAGGGGTGTCTCACCTGACAGATTGGGAGAGTTGATGGCTGAGAAAGCAAGCAGGAAAACCAAGTCAGAACCAAGGTGTGGGGCTGTGCAGAGGGTGCCTGGGCTTAGGAACAGGGTCCCCAGAGTAGGCCTGGGGGCCAGAGGCTCCTGGCCTGCAGTGACAGAGTAGGACACTGCACATTGGAGAACCCCAAGCTCAGGAACCACATGGGGAATATGGAGGGGTCCCCTGGGCATGAGATGAGCCCACCTATCCCACCACCACAGCCACCACCACCTACGCTCTGTGTAGTGGATGATGCGGGAGGCCGTATCTCCAGCCCCAAAAGTGGTGTAGGGCGTGAGGCGGACCTCGTAGCTGTGGGGCACTCGGAGCTCGGTCAGGATGTACTCCAGCAGCTGCCCCTTCTCCACACGCCGCACCGGGATGGCCTTCACCATGGCGTTTTGCTGATTCAACTGTAGATACAGGGAGTTCCCAGATGCCCGACACCCTCCACCTAAGCACCAGCCCAGGCCCTGGTGTGACTTTGGGGGGCAGCGTAGGGGAGCAGAAAGAGCAAAGGACTAGGAAGCCAGGCCCTCAGTTTCCTCATCTGTAAGATAGAGCAATCACCTCTTCCATGCCCACCTCCCAGGGCTGTCTTAATAATAAGTGATAGTAACACATATTGAAAAATTAATGTGTGCTAGGCACTGTTCTAAATGCTTTGCAATTATTAACTCATTCAATCCTCAAAATAATGATCCTATCAGTTGGAATAGTATAATTACCCCCGTTTTACAGATGAAGAAACTGAGGCCAAACAGATGTAGCTTGCCCAAGTTAATACAGAACTGAATTTTAGCTTAGGCAGTCTGCCTCAGAGTCACACTCTTACCCTCCACCCAACTACCCCTTAGTCTGGGCAGAACCACATGCAATTAGACTGGACTCGAGACTCCTATAGTGGCTCTGGCCTTGTGTCCTAGAGACCCTGTAGATGAGACTTAAGCTCATGCTTTAAGCTTCTGATATGAGTAGATTCTCTGTTTTGTGCGCAGGACTGGCTTTGCCCCCCTTCCCCCACATGAACCCAGCAGACCCCTGGCTAATTCTCAGGGCTGTGCCCAGAGCATGGGTTCAAAGGGGACAGGTCCCTAGAGCCTCCCAGCTCCTGTGTCCAGAACACTTTTTCCCTGGCTTTGAAAAGTTATCTATAAGAGGGTCAGTGTGTCTCCAACCCCTTCTCCCTGGCTTGATGAGCATTCCCAGGGCCAGCCTGCACCTGAGCCCCTGTCCCCCTTGGCCCACCTGGCGGACACTGAGTCTGTAGTTGAGCAAAGGGTCGACAGCGTCAGGCTCCCTCTGGGTCCACTGCAGCACGTAGGAGTAATTCTTGGACAGCTTGTGGCTGCGGGTGGGGTTGGGGGTGTCGAAGTAAAACTCCGGGCTGTAGGCTTTGGCTGAGAGGGCCGGGAGGTGGGCATGGGGCCGTGAGGGGCAGGGGATGAGGAGAGACACAGAGAGAGGAGGTGCGGGAGAGGGTGACAGAAGAGGATGCGTGGTACGGGGCAAGGCGGAGACAAAAAGAAGGAATATTGTGAGGAGAGGAGATGGTGGGAGAAGAGGAGATTGGGGAGAATGAGGGGTAGGCGGGAAGGTGGGAGATGGAGGAAAGGGAGATTGGGAATCCAAGAGGTGGTGTTGGTGAGAAGGGAGTGGAAAGGCCAAGGAAAGGACGGAAAAGAGAAATGTGGGAAGACGCAGAGAAGGGATATTAGAGAAGACACAGGGGAAGAGAATTGGATAGAAGACACCAAGAAGGGTCAAGGATTTTGAGGTAGAAGGAAGGGAAGAGACATAGACAGTGGCCAAAAGGTGGGGAGACAGGGAAAGTGTGGGAGAACAGGGGAGGGGGAAGGAGGTGGGAAATGTCACAGGGGCCTCTGGCTGGCAGGGCTGGGTGGGGTGGGGAGGGGCTGCGTAGGTGGCGAGTGACCTGTGGCCCTAGCCCCCCACTGTTGAGTGAGGAGATCCAAACAAGAGCTAAAGGGGCACCCAGTCAGTCGGAGGCTGTTGGGAGAGCGGGGGCACAGTAAAATGGGGGACAGGCACACCTGGGGCTCTCCTCTGGGGTGCTGCTTCTGACAGGGTACCGGCTCTCCCCAGGGGAGGAAGAGAGGGGAGTGGGTCCGGCCTTTCCCCTCCACTCTCACCACAACCTTCCCTCCTTTCTGACCCACCCACACCCATCTGCAGCCCCCAAATGCCCACCTGAATGACATGAAGAGATGGGGCTGAAAGGGATTTCTGGGCACCGAGGGGCATGAACCTCTAGAGTGACAGCTCAGGAAATGTGTGCTGGCTGGCCCAGCGCCACCCACGACGTTCCAGAGAAGCTGTTGAGGCGCTTCTTCCCTCCTCTAAGCTACAGCTCAGGCCCCTGACATTGGGCCCGCAGTCAGGAAGAGATTTCCTATCTGCAGCCTCTAGGGCCAAGGACGAAGGAGGAGGGGCTTGAGAAGTGATGGCTGAGATGCGGCAGTGCCCAGGGCTTGAGCGGGTCGGTCTAAACCTGACGTGGACAGGGCTGGAGGGAAAGCGATGCCTGCTACTCAAACAGGTGGAAGCAGAGAGCTGGAAGGGGTGGAGCCTATGCCTCACGTAGGCGGGGCGTAAGCCAGGTGTGAATGGGCCTTTAAAGGCAAGGGCCCATACCTGGTGCTCCTGGGGCTAGAGGGGCGAAGTCTAGGCCTGGTGAAGGGAGCGGGCCTGTCAGATCCCAGGAGCCGGGCAAGCTAAAACAGGCGAGGCTTAGGCCAAGTCGAGGCGGGCCTCGAAAGGGGAAGGCCTAGACCTAGAGTGGGCAAGTGGAGGGGTCAGGGCTGTGAGAGGAGGTCCTAGTTAGATCCGAGAGGCCTGCGCGGGATCTGTACCTGGCATGGGCGGGTCCTGGAAAGGCAGAGCCCTAAACCAGGCGCAGTTAGGCCGGAAAGGGCGGGGCCCTAGGCGGAGCCTGGGCAGAGCTGGGGTTGGGGCGGAGCCTGGCCCCAAGTGGGCGGGGTTGGCTGGGGCGGGGCAGTCGGGACACTCACCCGAGACCTGGAAGAGGCAGACAGCCGAGCCAACGTCGTTGGAGATGCTGCACTCGTAGCTGCCGCTGCTGTCGCGGGTGACGGCATCAAGGCGCAGCTCAGAGTGGTCGGGGGCCTCGGCGGCGACAGGGACGGCAGGCGGCGGAGGCAGCAGTTGCCCTTTGAAGCGCCACACAGCCGAGGAGATGCGCTGGGGGCTGCCTCGAAGCAGCGAGCAGCGCAGCAGCACTGGCCGGCCCAGTGCCTGGCGCACGTCCTGGGAGCTGGGCTCCACCTCCGGTGGGACTGGGGGCGGGGCGGCGGTCAGCGGGGCCTCTCCCCACCGAGTGGGGTCTGAGGAGCGGCCCCATGGGGAGGCGACGTACTCGCCCCTACTCCCGCCACCCCTCCCCCCACCCCTCCCCCCACCCCCCAGCATCCTGGAATGGTCTCAGGGCGGATACACACTCACAACATACAAAATAGCCACACTCATACCTCCCCGACCTGCAGATACCTACTCCTTCCCGCCCAAAACCTCCAGCCGAGCTTCCCAGACTGGGCCTCTCTCTATTCATGCCTCAAATGGTCCCCTCACCCTCCGTGTAATGAAAAGCAGCATAACATCGGGATTTACAGCATGATCTCCGGAGCTAGATAGCTTAGGTTCAAACCCCAGCTCTGCCTCTAACTAGCTGTGAGATCTTAGGCAAGTTAGTTAACATCTGTGTGACTCGGTTTCCCTATTTGTAAAAATGGGTGAATAACAGAATCTATACATAGGGCTGTGGAGGGCTAGATGAGTTAGGGCATTAAAACACTCAGTGCTTGGCACGTGGTAAGTTAACTCTCATCATTATACTATCAGAGGCAGTGTGTTCCCTTTAAGGTTCCTTCCTCCTTCAAACTCCCAGTTTCACTTGGCAAAATCAGTTATTTCTTTGCTCACTGGGTCCCTGGGAATGAAGATGGAGTAGAAGTGCGGCAAGGGTCATGGACCTCCATGTCTTAGAGCACGGGGGTCAAGGAGGGTGTAGGGGTATCAGCCAGAGGGGTTTGGTTGGACCAGGGTGGGTGAAGGGGTGAAGAGGGGGCAGGCCTGACTGTAAACCGGCAGGGACAGCTCTGGACGGTAGTCTGGGTGGGGCTGTGGGACTCACACTGCACGTTCAGCTGCACCTGGGCCTCGCGGGGGCGCACGTTGAAGCCATTATAGCGAGCCGTCTGGCAGCGGTAGGTTCCACTCATGTCGCGGCTCACGCGCTCCAGCCGCAGCTTCCCGTCCGAGGTCTCCTCGAGGGGCAGCCCCGAGGGCAGCAACGCAGCGTCCTTGTCCACACGGGACCAAAGCACAGGCGGCCGCGGCTTGCCCCGCACCTCGCACTGCAGCTCGGTGGGCGAGCCCTCGCGCACAGTCACCACGGCCCTGCCCTTGGGCACGCTGATGGTGGGAGGCACTGCGGGGCAGGGAAGAGGTAGGAGCGGGGTTAGAGCTTCCCCTCACTGCCCCCTCCATCCCCCGGCCTCTGCTCTGGGGTTCCTGCTTCCCTCCCACTAAGTGCGAGCCTCCTTTCCCATCCGTGATTTTCCACAGATCCTGCAGTATCTTCAAAGCAGAACTCCCCTCCCCAAATCCTCTCCACCTCCTGGGTCTCTACCTCAAGGTCTCCCAACTCAGAAAGAGTGTTGAAGTCATCCAGGCCAATTCTTTCTATCCCCTTACCCCCAACATTACTAAGTTTGGGGGATTCCACCTTTTATTTATTTATTTGGGGGGGTTCCACTTTTTAAATAGTTCTGTTAAGTATCTTCTCCCTCAATCCCCTCCTTCCTGCCTACTGGCCCTGCTCTAGTGAAAGCCTCCATCTTCTCTTTCTGGAGTGTTATCACAGGTTGGTAGTCTGTCCCCCAACATCCTTACCCTTTCTTCAAAAGTGAAAGAATATCTGGGCTTTAGCAGGACACACAGCCAGAATAAAGACTGTATTTCCCAGCCTGCCTTATGGCTAGCTGTGGTCACTTGACTAAATCCTGGCCAAGGTGGAGTGAGTCTTTAAAGGGAGAGGCAGTGCCTCTCTTCCTCCCTGCAGGCTGGAATGCAGACTGATGGCTGCAGCTGGCACTGCCATCGTGGACGAGGGGGAACATGCTAAAGATAAT
The DNA here is from genome assembly GCF_002837175.3 of Physeter macrocephalus. Lineage (NCBI taxonomy): Eukaryota > Metazoa > Chordata > Mammalia > Artiodactyla > Physeteridae > Physeter > Physeter macrocephalus. Next base: position 72,193,597 of record NC_041231.1, read on the forward strand.
GAAAAGCAAGACAAGATGGAGTCTGGGGCTCTGAGGATTTGGTGGAGCAGAGCCACTATTCCAGCCTGGACTGCTCACTTTTACATAAAGAAGAAATACACATCTAGCTCATTTAAAGGCACCATTACTTAGGGTTTTTTTCTGTTATTCACAGCCAAACCTAATCCAACCCAACACATTGCCCAAATTAAGGGTCTTTTAAAGACTTCCATGGGTCCCATCCCATATCACATCGAACAAATTAATGTCTACATTAAATATAAATCGTAAATAACTCTACAAGGCAAGCTGAAGTCCAGTTATCTAGTTAGCATAATTTATACTCTGTAAACATTTATTGGCTTTAATTCTGCAGTTTTCCCTTTGTATTTTGGAGCCAGTTAATTTATTTTTCCAATTCTAAACCATCTCCACAGGTCCTTAAAAAGCTTCTATGTCCTAGGCATCAAGCTGACGAGTGAAATGAAGGAAATGGTCCTGTACCCCACTGATTTCCCTGTTTCTAAAACACCCCAGCTCCCAACACTTCTTTGCCCCCACAAGATAAAGGGCTGTCCCCCATTTTGAGGCCATACTGCCCTCAGGTTAAAGCTCAAACTCCTTGGCTCTTCTAACAAGGCCCTTGTGCTCTGGCCTCTGTCAACCCCCAGCCTTATCTTCCTTTCCCATCCTGTGTTCCAGCTGTGGGATCCACTTGTAAGGAACATACTTCCTGGACACAGCAAGTCTCATATGCCTTGGGGCTCCCTGTCCCTCCTCTCATGGGCTTGAGCATGGGCAAATGTTCACATGGAAAATGGCTCCTCGAAGAAGCCTTCCCTGATGACCCTGGGCAGCCTGGTACTCCTCTTGTGCCCCCAGATGCTCTGCAGACCCCACCTTTAGCTCCTGAGTCTTATCTAAGGTTTGTCCTTCCTTTTCCTCCACCTTGCCTGACCCTTCTGCAACAGGTCTATCTCTCTGTCTAGGCAGTGAGCTCTGATGATGGGGCTGTGGCATTCGTGTCTGAGTCCCCAGCTCCTCACCCCAGACATGGCTCTGTGATTTGCAAAATGGATTTGTGGAATCTATGGAGGCCTAGTCCACTCCCAAATCCCAGCTCAGGTCTGTCTCCTTCCGGAAGCCTTTCCTGACACCTCCAGCTACACCTGGCCTCTCCCTCTTCAGATGTCAGGATGGGAAGAGCTTCCAAGGTCATCTGGTTCAGTATCTCATAGAGGAGAGACTGAGGCCCAGAGAGTTGAAGAGGCTTAGCCAAAGTCAGCCAGCAACTCAGTGCAAGGTACTGGGGACTGGAGATGAGATTCCAGAGACCTTCTCCAAAGTCACTCCCTCCAAACTCTTGTAATTTTCAAAGTGTAAACCCTTCAGGGGTGGCTGAGAGCAGGTTCTGAAGTCTGGTTGCCTGGGTTTGAATCCCAGCTCCACCACTTATTGATGTGTAACCTTAGGTAAGATTCTTCAACTCTCTGAGCCTAAGTTTCCTCATCTCTAAAAACTGAAGGTGAACCATCTACCCCATAAAGTAAATCATGAAGGCGAATGAGATAAATATAAAATCATCAGAACACATAGTAAACACTCAGTAAATGTTGGCCATTATTTCATTATCGTTATTTATTATTATTAGAATAAAGACCCAAATCCTCTGCAAAATCTGGCCCCTGCCAACCTCTCCACTCTCATCTCACTCTATTCTCCCAGCCATACTCTCCTTCTTTCAGTGCACCAAATGCTCCATGTACTTTCCTGCCTTGGTGCCTTTGCACATGCTGATTCCTTGGCCTGCTTTTCTCTTCCACCCTCCCTTTGCTCTCCTTTGCCTGCTAAAATCCTGCCCCTCCCTCAGATCTCAGATCAAACCTGCGATCTTAGAAAACTCTTTCCTGACTCTCATGCATCACAGTTTGCAGTGATACATTTATCTGTGGGATGATCTGAAAAATATTTGCTACTAAGTTCAGTGTGGCCTGTTTTGCCCACCACTTTACTCCAGTGCCTAGCATAATGCCTGGCATATAACAGGTGTTTAATAAATGCATATGGCGGGCTTCCCTGGTGGCGCAGTGGTTGCGCGTCCGCCTGCCGATGCAGGGGAACCGGGTTCGCGCCCCGGTCTGGGAGGATCCCACATGCAGCGGAGCGGCTGGGCCCGTGAGTCATGGCCCCTGGGCCTGCGCGTCCGGAGCCTGTGCTCCGCAACGGGAGAGGCCGCAGCAGAGGGAGGCCCGCATACCACAAAAAAAAAAAAAAA
>NC_041231.1:72195875-72198153 GCF_002837175.3 Physeter macrocephalus
CCACAAAAAAAAAAAAAAAAAAAAAAATGCATATGGCATGAACAAATGGTATCCTCCTCACTGTGGCCTCCCTTTCCCAAGCTGCTGCCCCCACCTCCCCTCTGTGGGTCTCTCCAGCCCCTTCATACCTCCCTGTTGCCCCCCTCCAGCTGCCCACCTGTCTCAGAGGAGATGTTGACCTCGACGCTCAGGTCGGGCACAGGTGCTCCTGGGAAGGAAGCCACACACAGATAGGTGCCGTAGTCGCTGAAGTGTAGGTCAATGAGCTCTAGGCTGCTGGTGACAGCGGGCAACTCAGGGTCATTGCGAGTCACCAGCAGCCTCTTGGACATGCGCGCTGGCTTGCCATTCTTGAACCACTGGTAGGTCACCTTCTCCTGGGGCACTGCATCCACATGGCATGACAGCTTCAGGTCCTGGCCCAGCTGTATGTTCTCGCTCTCTTTGATCACATCTGGGGTGATCTGGAATGTGGCATTCTTCATGGCTATGGGTGGATGGGGAGGGAAAGGTGGCTGGAGCTGGCCCAAAGCCAGGGTTCCCTGTCTCACTATCCCCATCCAGATGCAGGTTCTACCTTCTAACTGGCCTTCCTGGAGTTTGGGGGCTATGATCCCACTCCCAGGAGAAACCATCACTTTTTCTGTTTGGAAATTGTTCTCCTCTCTCAGATGTGTTTCCAAAAGTTAAAAAAAAAGCTCGCTGTAGAAAAGTGGGTTTAGTAATCAATACAGCCACTGTTGACCAAACATACACTATGAGAGGCCCCGTTCTAAGCACTGTATGTGGGTTTCCTCGTTTAGCCCATCCCACAGTCTTTGAGGGAGGCATTGTATTGTCCCTGTTTTACACAGGAGGGTAATGAGGCTCAGACAGTTTAATTCACTTGCTCAAAGAAGTATTGGTAAATAGCCAATCTTGAATTCACACTCAGAGCCTGTGCTCTTAACTACTATGCTGCTTTATTTTTATTGTTGTTTTAAACCCAGAATATACAAAATACAAATTTTGGAAAGAGGCACCAGAACGTAATACTGGTTCTATCTAGAGAATGGGACTGAGGGAAATTGAGGGGAAATTTTTAACTTGCCCTTTTGCACTGTTTAGCTCTTTGCAACAAGTTTGTGTCATTAAAAAAAAAAAAAAAAAAGACCAATACAATCATTTTACATGCAATTACATAAAAATACAGAGTTTAGAAAGAAAATGGTCTGGTCTCCTTTAAAAATCTAAATATTGTTTTATGTATGCCAAGAGTTAGACAGAATTCTTAATATTAGGTACTCATTGGAAAGGACTCTGGTACAACAGCCATGAATCACGACTGGGCTGAGTGAAGCAGGCTGTATGTCACCCCGAGAGGTGACCACAAGTATTTGATGAAAATGGCAATCTTATCAACCCAGGTTTTAAATGGCATATGGATCAGGTGGGGAAGAACAATCTTCTGATGGGAAAAGTACCATCAAAGGAAACAGTAGTCATTAGATAACCACAGTTTGACTATTATCTTTCTCACTACTTAATCATAATTAAGTAAAAAGTCATAGAGAGCTAGCTTCTCTTGGTGAGGAGAGTCAGGGAGAGACTGGTCAGTGACAGATGAACAAAGAAGAGTGTTCATCAGAAGGTGCTCAATTGAATTTGACAGAAGCTGTATCTTACTTTCAAGTGCTAAAGAGCTGGAAACAAGCCTGGATCTTTAAAAAAATTTTTTTTAAATAAATTTTAAAACAACCACCTAAAGCTGCACAAGCAGAAGAATTTAAAGTTTCCTCCTTAAAGCAGAGTAGTAAAATCAAGATCTCATCGAGCAGCTCATGATAATTACTGAGGCTGAAGTTTAGTTAGGAAAGTATTTGTACTTCTTTATATTGTGCTCCAAGTTTTAATCATTTTTACATTTAGTAATTATCTTTATACTCACTGAAATGCTTTGCTAATAAAGATTTACATATGAGGTATGCGGAAATTGTGTTATTTTCACTTTAATTCTATTAATCATGTAGAAACCATTGTACAGGGAGAAAGTCAGGAACTTTCTCTTAGAGTCTGGAGTGTCCACATTTAGCTTTTTGCAGCCTCAGTTTCCCAATCTAAAAAAATCTAGGTAATCAACACCAGCCCTTCCTACTTCTTGGGTGGTTGAGGTTATATGTGAAAATGTATTGATTGTAAACTGTAAATAAAAGTTTATGCAAATTTTAGTCCTGCCATCTGCTGGCAGACACCTGAATTGCAGGGAAATCAAAGTACCTGGAATCTGCCTTCTCAGCCT
>NC_041231.1:72198653-72250655 GCF_002837175.3 Physeter macrocephalus
CCTAACCGATATAGGACTGAGGGTCCTCAAGCCGCTCCCATCAGCAACCCATTCTCCACAGCTCAGTCTGGGGGGAAAAAAAAAAGGTCAGATCCTGCCCTCAGGAATTTCACACTGGGGGCAGTAGGCAAGTACCAGACTTGGTATTGGGTAGGCTTGAGTTCAAATCCTGACTCTACTACCTGCTAACTTCAGGGGCTTGGGCAAGTCCCTCAAGCTTGAGCCTCAGCTTCGCCATCTGGAAAATGAGGACGCTGGAAAAGGCCGCATTCTCCTGCGCCACTGCGAGCTCCTTGGGGGCAGGTATCTTTCAGCCCTCCCTGAAGTCACAGCGCCCACCTCCCATCCAGACACTTAGCAGCTGCTCATTAAACATTTGCTCGGTTTACATTTGAATTGAATTGCTACGATGTGGCCCAGCTCTGAAATTTTCATTTTCTCTAAACCAAAAAGAGAAGAGAATAAACAAAAGGGCCACATTTCAAAAAGGTAACAGAATTTACCTATTGAAAATCAATGAAAACAACATTTCTGGAGCAGTTTCTTTCAGTCTCTTTAGGTTCAGGTCTGGAAATTCCCTGGCTAGAAGCAGAGTGAGAGAGGCTACTCTCCCAAGCTCCTGACCTTTCCAGTTAGACTACTAAACTATAAAGTCCCCTGGCTCATAATTTTAAAAATGATAAGTGAGTTTTTTTTAAGACCTGAGGGTCTAGATGAGCATGGCTGAAACAAAGCTTGGGCGGTGACCTGGAAAACCCAGAAATGCCCTCAGAAAGCCCAAGGGAAGAAGGCATCTGTTTGGGCCTCACTCATTCAGATGCACTGTCTACACCAGCTGTGCCTGAGAATCAACTGGAGAGCTTCCGACCACAGCTGCCTTGATGCCACCTGCAGAGTTTCTGATTCAGGAGGTCCGGGGGTGGAGCCAGGCATCTGTTCTTGAAAAAGCTCTCCAGGTGTTTCTGACTTGCCCCCCGGGGCTGAGAAACACTTCTCTACACAGCTCCCAACCCTCCAGATAATCAAAGTCAATCCCAGCTGAGTTTCTGGGAGGTCACCCACCCCTGCAACCTCAGCTTCCCACAGGCAGAAGGCCCGGCCTGGGTAGGGGAACTGCGGTTCCAGCCCTCCCTGGCCTGCGACATTTCTCAAAAGAGCAGCCTGCACCTCCTGCTTCCATACACCACCCACACCCAGGGCTCCCTACCATCTGCCTGCCATCCACCTCTGCTCTCGTAAAACAAAGTCCCCATAGATTGCCTTAGAGTTCACGAAGTGCTATCATTCTCGGCTCCTCTGTAATCCCAAGAGGTGGGAGCGCCTGAACCAGCCTTCCAGATAAGGAAACTGAGCTCAGAGAGGTGAGGCTTCTGGGCCAGAGTCTCTCAGTGGCAGCAAGCTGCCCACTGACCCTCCAACCCAAGTCTTCCCATTTGAGTCCAATCCTCTTCCCTGTCCGCCCTTGCTGTTCAAAGAGCAATGTGTGGGCTAGCAGCACCAGCAGCACCCAGGAGTTTGTTGGAAATGCACAATCTCTGCTCAGCTCCAGACCCACTGAGTCAGAATTTGCCTTTTCACAAAATCCCCAGGGGACTCCTTGGGAAGTCCCGTGAGAAGGAGCCCCGCTCTGTGCTGCAGCCACATCCCCACCAACCTCCCAGTCCCCAGACAGCCCTTACTCTGTCTCCTCCCCCACCTCAGATGGCCCTTCCTCCCATGGACTCCATCTCTTCCCTAACTTTCTGGTCCCTGTCCCCTCTTGGGTCTCCTCCTACCTCCCTGATGCCACCTGCTCTGTCTCCTCTTTCTCTTCCCACCCCAAGGGCACTGGTCTCAGCCCAGTCTCCTCTCTCACTCTACTCTCTCTTCCTTGGCAATTTTATCCCACCTCGTGGTCTCACCTCACATCGTTGTGTAGACATAAATCCAGATGTGCAAGTCCACCTCTCAGAACAGATCTCTCTCTTGAGCACCACCACTCATGTCCATCAACATCTCTCCCAGACACCCCAGCACCAGAATCCCATGAAGTTCAAAACTGCACTGGCATTGTCAATCAAATAAAACTATTCACCAAGGCCTTGCTAAGTGCCAAGAACAGTGGTCAGGGCTTTCCAGGTACGGCTTATTGCATGCTTATCACAAACCCATCTGTCAAGCAGAAAAGCCACGGCTTTGAAAGCAGATGTAATTTCTCGGGCTCTCACAGCTGGTTCAAACATGGGTTCCTTACCCAGAAGTCCAGGCATTTAACTGCTTCACTCCACTGCCCCAAACCTATCTGACTTCCCATGGCCTTCGCTCCATCTCATTGCCATTGTGTGCCAAGCCTCCCAACACCAAACTTCAGAGCCGTTTTCAGCCCCCATCCCTTGCCCAAGCTCTGAAATACTGTCAGGACCCAACGATCGTACAGTCTCACTTCTCGCCTTTTGTAACAGTCTCTGACTGGATCCTTCCCCCATACCCAACCTCCTACAGTCTATGCTCTCTACATGACAGCCAGAGGGATTCTATTAAAAAGGTGTCAGTTCATATCTGTCCTCTGCTCAAAACTCTCCCATGGCCCCCACCTCTCTCAGGATAAAATCCAAAGTCCTTACTTAGCCTTCAAGGCTGCAAATAATCTGCCCCCATTAACTCTCTAACCCCACCTCCTACTCCCCTCCCCATTGCTCACTCTGCTCCAGCCATACTGGACTCCTCATTGTTACTAAATAGTCCAGGCATGTTTCTACCCCAGGGCCTTTGCACTGGCTATTCTCCCTCCTGGATCACACTTCCTGCAGACATCCACGGGGCTTCCTCCCTCCTCCCTCGGGCATCTTCAGGTCTCTGCTCTGGTGGCACCTACTCAAGGAGCACCTCTAACCCCAACTAATGGGTATGAACTTGAACCACCTCCTACCACACCTTGTCCCCTTAGCTGCTTTACCCTTTTTTTATAAAATTCATCACCATACAATGCATTACTTATTCACTGACTTGTTTACTGCCTGTTTCCCCTCAACTTGAACTTAAACTCTAGGAGAACAAGAGCATGTTTATTTCATCAAATATCTCAAGTGCCGCTTACAGAGGCTTCACTTACATGTTTGTTGGTTGGCTGCAGTTCTTGTACCCGCTCCCTCCTGTCTATTCTCACAGCCACCATCCTGGATCAAGCTCTCATTACGACCTCCCCAGACAACTTTTGGATCTCCTGACCAGTCTCCCTCCGCCTGACCGCAGCGTCTTCAAACACACAGCTGCATGGCTACCCAGCCTGATATGAGGTACCTGGGCTCATATCAACCCATTCCCCTGCTCAACACCCTCACAAACCCAAGATTCCAGCCTACTCCCCACAAGCACAGGTTTTATAATCAGCAAATCTGGGTTCAGGCCCAGCTCTGTCCCTTGGACAAGTAACTTCATCCTTCTGAGGCCTCAGTTTACTCATTGGTAAAATGGGCTGATGAGTGACTCTCTCTTAAGGGATTATGGTAAGGATTAAAGAAGACAGTACATATTCCTGATCTCAGCCTGGGCAGCAAATGTTAGCAGTTTTTATTATTTTTCCTTTACTGTTGCAACTCTAACTGCCCTGACTCCCTTTCAACCTACGCTCCAGCCCAAATCAACGACTCACGACTCCCCTCACACACGCAGGTTCTTTATCCTCCATGCCTTTGCCATAATGAGTCCTCCACCTGGGATGCCCTTCTCACTCCTTACTTCTATTTGTCAAGGCTGGTTCAAATGCCCCCTCCTCTACCAGGTCTTGGAAGTAATTTCCTCCCTCTTCGAATTCCCACAGCCCTTTATCTGCCCTTGCCGCATGGCATTTATCAAGATCGTCCAGGAACCACCATCTTGTATGTGATTCCTCTCCCCTTCTCCTTGAGGGCATCTTATTTATCTCAGTAGCCCTGTCAATGCTCAGAACAGGGCCTTGCTCAAGGGAAGTGCTCAGTAAATATTTAATGAATGGCGAGAGGGACACCATACTGTTTTCCAACCCCCAAATCAGAAGATCCACTGGGATCGAGTCTACAAGCCACTTCTTACCAGCTGTGTAACCTTAAACAAGTTCTTAAACTCTTAGAACCTTGGTTTTCCCATCTGTTAAATGGGGACAATAGGACCCCCTGTTCTGACCTCTCAGAATGTTACGGAATCAAAGGAGGTAGACGCATGAAAATGCTTGGCAATGCACGTGGTACGTACACACCTATAAGATATGGTCGTCATAACCAACGATTCTCCCCTAAAAAGTTCATTCCTATTTGCCCAAAAAGATGCCTGAAAGAATCATCATTGAATGCAAGGCAGGATGACAAGTGAGTTTTACTTTCTTCCTTATACTTTTATGTTTACTCTGATTGTTTTTGCAGAGAACTCGTGTTACTCATAGACTTGGGAAAAGGGAGATTGCGTTGCTTAAGAAAAAAGATTCATTCCTTTGGGTTAAGCATTGCTTTTGCCTTCCATATCAGCATTTAAATGCAGTAGGGGCCCCTTAATACCTAGTATCAGCCGTCAGCAGACGGGTGCCTGCAAAGCAGGGTCTCTGACTATGGGGAGGAAGATGCAGAAGAGGGGCCATACCCAGGTTCACAAAGAGGCAGCTCTGCCAAGGCACAAGCCCCTGCTCTGCACACCACCCAGCCAAGCCCCACCAGAGAGCTCTCCTCCAGCCTAGGGTTCAGGAAGTGTGGCTTTGGCCACAGGCGAATGCCCTGGGACACTGGGGTGGGGACACGGGAGGTGGAGGGCGGCCTGGAGCTTCAGAAGGCCCTAAGGAACTCCCCTGGGCCCCAGGCTAAGCTCATCCTACTGGGAGGCTTGAGGCCAAGAGAGCCCAGGAAAGGCAAGAAGCAATGTGACAGCCAAGCCCTCCCCCTGCTGGCCATTTCTGGAGTGGCAGTGCCAGCGGCACAGGGCAGGGTCCCCAGGCATACACCCTCACACCTGGAGCCTAGTCAGGCTCAGGTGTCCAGAGGCAAGTCAGAGCTGGGGAGCGCTCTTCCAGGACTGAGTGGCCCAAGGTCCCATCTCCCAGGTCCCCTGTTTTTGCCAGGTGGGGTATCTCCTGGCCCATCCTCCCTGAGCCCAGCCACAAGGAGATGAAAGGTAGGAGTGGGGGAGAGGAAGGCAGACTAAGGGGAGGGGGGAGGGTATGGAGGAGAGGAGGGTCCTCACACTGCCGCCTCTGTCTCACTCCTCCCAGGCCCACCTGCGCCTCTTGGGCAGCAGGAGAAGCCATGGCTGCTACCACTGCCCGGATTTCCACTCCCGCCCCCAGGTATTGATTTCCTGCATCATTCATTTGTTGGCCTTGGCAGCTGTGATTAGCTCCCTCCATTCTCCCTATGGAGCCCTCACCCGTCCCTCCATGTTCCAGCAAAGCAGAGCTAATACCAGGCTCTAATGGAGGCTTTGCCACCCTGGCCCCAGCAGCTCACAGCCAGGCCTGGCCAATTACAAGTAGGCTCTTGGCATGTCCCCAGCCCGCCTCTCGAAGGTGCCTTCCTGGCTAACAAACTCATCCTCTCTAACCACCCCCAGCCCCATATTCCCCAGAGCCCCCTTCCAGGCAGGAAGCGCAAATTTGCAGCCTGCAGTGTAGGATGGGACATCATGTGGCTCTTGACCTGAAGGAGGACTCTCCGGCCCGACGTCAGGGCTTGGAGCCCTCAGACTAGCACAGGGGTCAACTTAAACTCGGTGGGGCAGGGGTGCAGAAAATGCTGACAAAGCAAACAGAACAGCCTGGATTTGTGGACACAAGGCCCTCTTTCTCCCTCACGTAGTTTCTATAACTGAGAAGGAAGAAGGGACAGAGGCAGGGATCTTCTTGAGGACATTTAGAAAGAACCAAGCCTTCTGCTTGCCCTGGGAGTCCAGAGTTTCCTGATGCGATGCCTTCCTTCTCCAGCGGACAGCCAGTTTCAAGGCATGGGGTAGAAATGCCAGTGAAAAATCCCAAGGGTGCCCACACGCAGATCCACACCCAGAAGACGGCACTGGGAAACACACTTCCTGAAATTCCCTCTCCGCACCCCTCAGAGGAGGGAAAAAAAACCTGACTTGGTGATAATTCTGTAAGCTATGTTGCTCTTGTCAAATTATTCAACATCTGTCTTCATGTTCCCACAAAAATTAGCATAGGATAGTAGTTTCTGATGACACCTTTGGTGAAATATTTTGACTTCCACCAGTTAAGTTGCAAACAACCTGTCTTAAGGATAATGTCAATTCGCACTCCTGCATATTAAATAATCCAGGGGTTTGTTGTGTTTTTGTAAAGGAGTCCCACTGACCTGCCCCTGGCTGGAAGTCCAGCAGCTATGGAAGGAAGAGAGGAAGCCAGGATGGAGGAGGGGGTGTTTTCTGATGCTATCCACACATAGGATATTCCTCCTCCATCACCTAGCTACTGTCTTTGCCCCAGAACTAGGCCTCTGGGGCCAGCCCACCCTCCCTGGCTTGCCAGAAAGCAGATTACAGGATCCACTGGGAGCACCACAAACTGGGCCAGGAGATTGGGAGGCAGGAGGGAAGAGGGGACAGGCTCCAAATGGACCATCTGGTCCAGTACTCAGCTCCTGTAGCATCTGTGCCCCCAAGAAGAGCAAAACCACCTGACCAGACTGAGAGCACCTTCCCAGCCCTATTGTAGACAGCGGACCTCAGAGACGACAAGAGCACACCCAGAGGGAAGCCAGGCATAGGGCTCCAGGCACCTGCCTCCCACCAGCCTCATCAGAGACTCACAGCCCAGGCCAGATCCTGACGGGTTTATCCTCCACATCCTGCTCTTCCTCCCTCTCCTCAATTCAGCTTCCATGTTAATCTGCCCCTCCCTCAGCCACACAGGCTGGGGAGATGCTGGGGTTCCCTCCCTCCGGCACACTTTTTTCTTTTGTGCCTTGAGTAAAACCTGCCTCCCTTCTCACTGCCAGGGAAGCTGATGTCACCTACAGCTGCCAGCCTAGGACTCTATGACACTCCCTAAGCAGAGACTCTCAGAGAGACCCCACTACGCTGCTGGAAACCATCCTAGACAGAGTTCTTGGAGAGAAAGAATTTCAAGAAGCATTTCCTCAACTTCCCCCCAGCAATGGCCCTTCATTCATGCAACAAATATTTGCCAGCTCCTGCTGTGTGCCAGGCACCATGCTAGGTGCTGACATGCAGTGATGGGCATGAGTAACCATCCCTCACCCCTACACTCTACCCTTTCTCAAACTGCTTCATCTGCTTTGTGGGGGGGGGCACGGAGCAGAAGAACTAGCTCACGATATTATTTCGTTTTTTTTAAAGAACTAATATTTTTTAAATTAATTAATTTATTTTTGGCTGCGTTGGGTCTTCGTTGCTGCACGCGGGCTTTCTCTAGTTGCGGTGAGTGGGGCCTACCCTTCATGGCGGTGCGCAGGCTTCTCATTGCGGTGGCTTCTCTTGTTGTGGACATGGGCTCTAGGTACGCGGGCTTCAGTAGTTGTGGCACACGGGCTCAGTAGTTGTGGCTCGCGGGCTCTAGAGCACAGGCTCAGTAGTTGTGGCACACAGGCTTAGTTGCTCCGTGGCATGTGGGATCTTCCGGGACCGGGGCTCAAACCCATGTCCCCTGCATTGGCAGGTGGATTCTTAACCACTGTGCCACCAGGGAAGTCCCTGCCCGTACCATTTCTTTAACCCAGACCCAGTGATACCATAGTTCTCCCTTCTGCTATATCTGGCCAAAGCTTCTAGCATCACAAGGAACTCAGCAGCCTCCTGTGGTCCTCCTCCTCACTAGATCCTCCACTCTCCATCCACCTCGATTAAGACTTTTCACCCTGCAGCTCCCCTGAGGCCTTTCTTGGAGTCATGCTCTCAAAGGGCAAGTGGAAAGAATGTCACCCAAGAGCTCCGGGTTGGCCCCAGTTCACAGCAACACACCTTGATTTGCTCTGAGTAAGAGCAGCTGGGACCCAGGCACACGAGGGAGTGGAGAAGATACAGAGAAAGGGGGACTTACAAGCCAAGGGCTAAATCCTGGCCCCAAAGTACTCTGAATCAGGGTCCACAGAAACTACTGCCCCACCCCCCTGCCTTCATTGCTGGGGTTCCCAGGCTAGGCTCAGGGGAGCTTCTTCAAGATGGGTCCCATGCAGCACCGAATAAGGTTGAAGAAACTGGAGGGGATAGAGAAGAGGAATGGCCAGGAGATGGGCCTGCCAGATCTGCCCAAGGGCACTCAGAGGGAGGAGCAGGGTGGAGGATAGCAGCAGAGGCGGAGGGCTCCCCATCGCTCTCCAGAGCCCCTGGGGTGTGGTGAGAAGGCAAAGACCTCAACAGGTCGCTCCTTAGGCCACCTCTGAAGGAGACAGTGAAGCCGTAGGGAAACCTTGAGGAGAAAAAAGAAAGAGGACCCCCCAGTACACCCTGATGTCTTCCCCTACCATGGGGAGGCCAAGGCCTTTGGAAGACGCTCAGTGGCCTCCTCTCTACAATGCAGCCTCTCTCAGTCCCTGCTGCATTTTTCCTCCTTCTTTCCCTTTCTGGCCTATGTAAAGGGCCAGGCAGTAAGAGACACACAAACTAATTAAGAAGCAGAGTTTGGCCAGATGCCTGGGCCAGCCTCCCCAGGGAACTAAGCCCAAGCCAGTTAGCTGTGTAGAGCCAGGAGGATGTCACTTCCCAGATACCCCCAGGACACCCCTCCCTCTTGCCACGCTCAGGGGGACAGGCCAGGCATCCCCAGAAGGAAGCATTTAGCATCTACACTTGAAGCTGGCAGCTGAGGGACAATGCCTCTGCACCCACCCCCTCAACAGAATAGGTCAAACCCTCTCCCGATCTAAAGCTGAATAATTAGGTCCTCAACCCTAGAGAAAGAAGTAAAGAGAATCTTCCCCACTCCAGCTACACATCATTTAAAAAGTGACCTATACAGACCACCCTGCAGTCAGAAGAAGGTAAAGTAGGGGCCACTGGGCCCCAAAGACTTTTTGTGCTGTGGGTCAGGGCATTGCTGGCTGCCAGAACTCAGAGGGAAAGTCCCTGAGAGGGGTGAGCCCTCGTGATCCTGAACGGATGTTGCCCACTCCCGGGATCTTTCTCCCGGAAAACCCACGAGAGAGAAGGGAGAAGGGGTAACCAGAGTTCCCTTGGCGCCTGAGAGCGTGGGTGCGGACGCGGGAGCAAAGCTGCGTGGCAGGAGGCAGAGTTTCGACACGTAGCCTGATGGGTGCGTGCAGTGTTTGCTTTCCTGGGGACTGTGGCTGAATGTGTGCGCGCAGGCAGAAGGAAGGTGGGGCTGGGGTTTTGTAGCTGGGAACCGGGGACAGGAAGAACTAACTGGCTCAGGAGAGGTCCGAGAAGGGATTCTGGGGTCTTGGGAGCCGGATCTAGGGGATGCCTGCATCCGCTTGGGCTGTCAAGAAGCGAAGCAGCGAAGCCCAGCGAAAGCCGGGAAGGCGAGCCAGCCGCCGGGCCGCGGTACTGGCAGCCAGCTCGCTCGCCAGCCGGGCGCAACTCCGCATCGTGCATCGTTCGGCTTCCACTCCGGAGGCCGAGCCAGGGTGGGATGAGGTTTCGGTGCAAGTCGTTTTCCCAGCCCACGGTGTGCGGTCTGTCAGGGTCTCTCGAGCCAACTGGGTGCTCTCAAGGGTTCCGATTCACTCCCGCCCCTGGCAGGTTTGGGAAAGTGGGTACTACCTCCCCCTGGCATCCCTGGCTTCACGCCAGACCCTACAACCTGTCTCCGTGCTCTGAAGCAGCTAGCTCGATCTCCTCGCGCTCTGGAAAAGGGCGGGGACCCGGGCATCCACTCCAGAGTCCGAGCCGGGGTACCCACCAAACCCGGGCAGCGCGCACTTCGCGCCTCTTGCAAAGTTTCCGCGCGGTGCTAAGACGGCATGGAGCGGGACGCGGGCTCTTACCGTAGACTCCTTGCCCCTGGCAGTGGAAGGGGATCAGCGCCAGAAGTAGAAGGCAGGTCACCTCCATCTTCACGGCCCGTGCTTCATCCCCGCGAGGCGGCGCAGCCCGAGAGGCGGTGGGGGGTGCCTCCGCCGGGGCCCTACGATGCCCCTTGCGTCTTCCCCTTCCCCGAGAGGCGACGGAGGGGGCGGCGGCGGCGGCGACGGAAATCAGGAGGCTGAGGAGGCGGCGGTGGCGGCGGCAGCGACCCGGGTTTCTCCTCCGGCGGGGCCGCTGCCCGTGTGGGAACGCAGGGGGCGCTGGCCCGGCCCCGGGTGCCTCGGCGCGCCCGGCGCAGCAGCCAGCGCCCCGGCCCGAGAAGCCCGGCCGCCGAGCCTCTCCGGGTTCCCAGGGCTGTCCGCTCGGGGTTCTGGGCGCCAGGGACCCCTTTGCGGAGGCGGAGGCGCTTCGATCCAACAGGCCACCGACGACTGACAAACTTGTCGTTTCCCCGCCCAGGGGACGCCCCTCCGCGGAGCTGGGGCGGGGAGGCCGGGGCTCCGCTGGGGTTAATCCGCTGTCTCCAGTTCTGCGGCCGGTGCTGGGGGCTCAATGGCCCCGACCCAAGGGGGCCGGGTTGAGCGTCCTCTCGGAGGCGAAAAGCCCCGGCTCTGGCCCTCCTGAGCAGGGGAGAAGCGCGAGGTAGGCTCCGCGGAGGGGCGAGAGTCACGGGTCCACGGGTCCGCGAAGTTAGCCGAGCCACCGAGGAACCCCGGGGAGGAATCCCTCCCCAGCGCCCCGCGGTAATCAGGAGAGCAATTCCATCCAAGAGAGACCCCAGAACGCGGGGAAAGAAGGAAAGTTTGAGTCGTTTGAAAAATATTCGCGCTCTCGCCAAGGCCTGGGCTGCGGCGCGGGAGCCGCTCGCCGCCTCTGCTCGCCTCGCTCCGCTCCCGCCGTCTGGCCGTGGCGGTGGCGCTCCCGGGCTCGGCGCTCTCGGGAGAGCCGGGCTGCGCCGCGACCCAAGTTGGTCGTCCCCGCCCCCGCCCAGCGGCCTCCGCCGGCAGGGGCCCAGAGCAGGCGGGGCCGGGCCGGGCTGCCGGGCGCGGCTGCAGCTGGGCTCCGGGCCGCGGGAGCGCTCCGCTCGCTCGGCAACTTGGGCTTCGCTGTGCTGCTTTTTCCCCCCTCCGAGCTTTTCATTCCGCGCTCCCCCCGCCTCCCCCTCTCCTCCCTCCTCCTCGCGTCTCCTCGTTCGGTCTCTCGCTCTCCCACCCTTTGTCGCTCGCTCTCCTGTTTGATTCCCCTCCAGTTAAAAAAAAGGAGCCAATTAAAGGCAGCGCAGCTCGCCGGGCCCAGCCTCTGTCCAATTTCCTCGCCTCCCCCAGGACCAATTAGAGAAAACAAAACAGGGCTGGGGGAAGCAGACTGCCTTTCTTTCTCTCTCTCTCTCTCTCTCTCTCTCTCTCCCCCTCCCTCCCCCTCCCCCCTCCCCCTCTCTGCACCCCCCCTTCTCTCCCTCTCTCCGCCCCCCCATCCCCCCAGCAGGAAAATGTCAAAAAGCAGAAATGGATCCATCTATCCCGAGGACAGAGGCGAAGAGACGTGGGTTTCGGCGCGGGCTCTGCAGCGCGCTCGCACACTCGCTCTTCGCCCGCCCTTGCACACCCAGACCGGCTGCCCGAGCCGGGTGCACGGATCCTAGTACTCTCGCTGGGCAAGCACGGCCGTTCGCCCCGGGGACTCTAGCCTAGCCTGCGGGGCACTGCCCACTTTGTAAATGTTTTGCACTTTTCGGGGGGCGGGACTGAAGCGGGTGTCGAAGGGAAAGGCCGGGGCGCCCGCGGCTCTTGGGGTCCTGCAGGCTCGCGAGCCGGTCGCCTGCTGTGGGTCTGCAGGGTTGTCTGCGCGGCCCTGGAGTCCCTCCGCCCCCGGCCGAGCCCCGCCCCTTTCCAGGCAGCCTCGGCCTCTCCCGGCGTCCGGCGTGAGGGCCACCGCCGGAGCAGCTGGCTGAGCCCGGGGCGAAAAGGGCGCGATCAGAGCTCCTGCCCTTGCATCGGCCCGCAGGTTGCCAACAGGTTTGTCCGCAGGACCCCGCAGCCGGCTTCCCCAGGCCACCTTCCATTATCCCCAGCTCGCCCCTCTCTCCGTCCTGCCTCCCCTCAGGACCTCAGGCCCCCCAGGGGCGCCCTCTCTTTCAGCAGCCAAGCCAGGGGCCAGCTCCACCTGCGGGGTCCCGCACTCCCGGACTCCGCTACCTCAAACCGGCCCTCCGAGAGCAGGGGTGGGGAGAGCGCTCCTCCCAAACGCCGGCAGGGAGAGGTAAAGGCTAGGAAGCAAGACGGGCGGCCTCCCCCGCACCTCCGATCGCTTTCCTCTACCCAGGTCTTGCTAATCTCACCTGCTCCACCTGTCGCCGTTATTTATCTCGGCGTGTGCGCAAGGATTGTATTAGGGCTGCCCGTGGGAGCGCGGAAAACCGCAGCAACTAGCAAGCGGGGAAATTACAAACCCTCCTCCCCCACCCCCCGGAACTGCGTAATATCTTGGTTGTGATGGTGGTCCACGACTCCAAGCATTTGTCAGAACTCAAAAGACTGTATACCAAAAAAGACTTTCTTTTTCAGTACGCAAATTAAAACAAAATTAAAAAAAAAAAAGCCACCCCTTTCCCAGGCCCATGTCCTGCTGGTTCCCTCCTCTCCTGACCCTCCAGGGGCTGACCCTCACAGGAGCACGTGCCCCCAGCTTCGGAGGTGGGGTGGCAGGAATGTGAGGTGTCTGGAGAAATTCCAGGCAGCATGGCCGGGGGGGGGGGGGGGCGTGCCATCAGGTAACATCTCCTCAGCTTCTTTCTGTCCATCTCAGAAAGTCCGAGACCATTGGAAGAATCTTTTTTAAAAATTTATTTTATTGGAGTATAGGTGATTTACAATGTTGTGTTAATTTCTGCTGTACAGCAAACTGATTCAGTTATATATATAACATCTTACAGAAAAACCTGAATGAACTTTTTGGCCAACCCAATACATATATTCTTTTTCATATTCTTTTATCGGAAGAATCTTATTCTGCAGCCCACCCTCCACTTGATTGCTCCTCTTTCAACCACTCCTTTTTTTCCTCTCCTTCCTTACCTGTGTGTCCAAGGCTGAATAAAGGGAACCAGATCCAACTTAGTTTTGGGCACCCAGCAGATGCCAACTGAAGATTTGTTAAATGAATGAGTAATTCCCATCATAGGCCAGATACCACAGACCTAGGATACCCTCAATGCCGCCATCTTTTCTCCTCCCCACTACCGCCCCCCCAAACCAAAGAGAAAAATCCATTTTCTTCCCCACAGAGATACAGAGCTATCAGGCTCTGTATCTTCCCACCCACCTCCCCCACCCAGTCTGAAAAGGAAGTGGCACCAATTGAGGGTGTGATGGTGAGTAGCTTCTTTTATTGTCATCTTTCTCCCACTATTCAAAAATCATCACCTCCTCCAGGAAGCTCTCAGGGAGTGATCACAGTGATTCGCACCCTCCTTGGCTTTGCCCATTTTGAGTTGAATGAGCACTTGTCCATGTCACGGGAAACTGCCTTCCTATTTTTCAATTAGCTAGTCCAACCCCAAATAGCAGTTAATTGATCCTCTTTGGCTTTGGGGCGCATTACTGGTGAACAAGGAACCCCACTGACTCAGCTGACAGTCACTTGAATTTACCGTCTCTGAATACCTACACTGGCCTAGAGAGAGAAGACTTGCGATGGGGGAGGGATAAAAAGGAGGGGGAGTAGAGAACCAAATTCTAGCCAGGCTGGGATTGAACATTTACTGTAGCTAATCCACTTGTGAATACTCTGGAGCTAATTGTATGCAGTGTAAATACCTTGACAGCCTGCTTGTGTGTGCCTGTAAATTCAGTCATCTCCTCTCCTAGGTGTGCCTTGCCTGTTGCCTCTGACAGAGCCCTGAGTCTGACAATGGGAGGCAGCCTGGAGAAGGAAAAGAGCACTAGGCTTAGGAGTCATCTGTCCTGAGCTCCAGTCTTAACCTCTCTAGGCCTCAGTTTCCCCAGCTGTAAAGTGAGTAGGATCCCTATTTCGGAGAGTGGTTGAGAGAAGCGAGTAATAATAGTAATAGCTGACACCACATGCCAGGCACTGTTCTAAGCCCTTCACGTGTATTAACTATTTAATCCTCATAACAACTATGTGAGATAGGACTGTTATTCTCATAGAATAACATAGAAAGATTTAATGATTCACGCAGCTGCTAAGTGGGCTCTGCGGCCTTGCTCTTTCCCACTGTTCTGTACAGAAGAGACGTAAGGGCCTAGGTATTTAGTAAATATTTTCACAAGAAGTGTTCCTATTCTCTTCTCGAATAGAGAACAGTCCTCTGGACCCCAAATTGGGCTCTTGTGGGGTGGGGGATGAGAGCTAGACCACTGGACCTGAGGCATCCATGAAGCGGGCCACTGGGCGCAGGCTGCCTGGAGGCTCGATGGTCAGCACCCAACTGTCAACTCTTGGGTTCCACCCATGATATTCTAAGAAAAACCCCATTATTTTGCCCTAGAGAAAGCCCAGCCTGCGACCTCCAGGAAGACTAAGTAACTAGCTGCTGAGTGGGGAGGTACGTGAGAGGCCAGGGAACCAGGAGCCCCAGACCTCAGCCAAGCAGTGCAGCTTCGGGCTTTTGTTGTGAGAGTGCATTTCTAGAAAGCTCTCCCATCTCCTCTCACCTCTCGCTCACTCGCTCACTCGTCTCCAGCAAGGCAGAGCCTGGAAGAGGAAAAAAGGAGAGAGAGAGAAAGAGTCTTTGCGGGAATAGCGTCACCACCTTGCAAGGGAAATTGTCTCTGAAAATCGTGCAGTGAGAGGTATTGATTCAATCTAGGGGCAAGCCACTTTCTGGTCAGGTAGGGGAAGGCTGGCTGGGAGGAGTGAGGAACGGGGAGAGTTATGACCCCGCTGAAAGACCAGTTTATTAATTCCAGCTCTAACAAATAGCCAGTTAATGGTTCCAGCTGCTAATTAGTAAGCAGTTAACTCCTGTTATAAATCGTGCTGCTCGAGACTAGTAATATTGCAATCCTGCAATGACATCCTCAGAAAGGAAGGGCCATAGAGGCTTCTGTTGTTCAAAGGGTCTGTAGCCCCCTCCACTGCCCCCTCACTCCATACCCCCAGCAGTTTCTCTGCTCATGGAATGCAGGATTCAGAGCAGGGACCCTGACCATATGTTCACCATTCATTCATTTAAAAAATATTTAATAGGCTCCTGCTCTGGGCCAGGCACTACCCTAGGCACTGCAAATTCAACGTGAACAAAACAGACAAGAACCCCTCCTCTTATGGAGGTGACATTCTAGTGAAGAGACAGACAATATAGTCTATAAATAGTATTTAGATAATAAGGAAAATACTGAAAGCTAGGAAGAGGAGCAGGAAATGTGAGGCCTGAAATGTTAGAGAAGGTGTCCAGAGAAGACCCCATTGACACTTGAGTCATGACCTTAAAGAAAAGAGGGATCAAACCGTGCCAATGTCTCGGGGAAGAACATCGCAGGGAGAGGGAGCAGCAAGTGCAAAGGCCCTGCGGTGGTGAGGAGTATTTGGCTATAGCTGAGTAGATGAGGGAAGAGTAGTAGGAGCTGAGATCAGAGAAGTTAAGGGGACAGGTCATTTGGGTTTTGCGTTCATTGCAGGATGTTGGACTTTACTCTGAGTAAGATGGGAGTTATGACAGCGTTATGAAGAAAAGAGGGACAGGATCTGACTTTAATTTAGCAGGCTTGTTCTGGCTCTGTGTGAGGAATTGATTGAAGGGGGTGCCACAGCCTCCCTAGCACCTGACACGGTGCCTGGCACTTAGTGGGTGCTCCATAAATACTTGTCATAAAATGACAAATGAAAATTGATGGGGCTAGATTGTGAAAATGGGAACCATGATCACTTTTGAAAGTCCAATTTATTTGGATTCTCTTGTAAATTATTTTACAACACTCCAAGGGTGCCTGCACATTTGAATTTTTCAAGGAATTCCACATCCACCATCCTACTTGGTCCTTAAAATATGAGCTAAGTGAAGACATGCGGCCCCCACCATTTTACAGATGTGAAAACTGAGGCAAAGAGACATTCACTGACTGGCTTAACAATGTGTTACTAAAATACCAGTCCTAGAATGATGGGGTTGGGGGATGCAAAAGAGACAGGAGTCTCTCCGCCACATTTCTGGCCACTGTCATGATTGCGCCCTGCCTCACTGAGAGATCTTCCCTCTCTGGCCTCCAGATTCTCATTTCCACAATGAGCAGATGTGCCTCAACTCCAAAGCCTTATGAGCTGTGTCGGAGACCTGGATGCTACCATTTCTCAAGTGAGGGTCACATGGTCTGTCTCAAGCTCCCTTTGTCCACACTAATGTTAGAACAGGGGAAGTTTTAACTTTTTTGCGCTGACAGTTCAGTGGATCAGAAGTAATTTGGTTTTAGCACCAGCTTGGAAACACATGGTCCTTCCCACTCTGAGGAGGCGTAAGGAGCACTGATTTACCCAGCTCTACTTCCCCACTGGGTGGGTCTAGGAAGGGGGTGAATAGGCTGGAAAAGTCAGGTTCTCTTGACTATTTATTCATTAATTCAATAAATATTTATTAATCCAGGCATTGTGCCTGCATCATACTGAGCATCCTGGTGGAGACGTCCAACAAGTAAAGTCCCTCAGGAAGCCCCAGTCTGAGGAGACACAGCCCTGCCCTCAGGTAGCCCCGGTCTGAAGGAGGAGACACAGCTCTACCCTCAGGCCCCCCACCTGGAGTGGGGAGACTGCTACTAAAAGTTCATAGATCCTGGCATAAAAAAGGAGCCAGGATATAGACACAAGAAGAGATACACTGATAACAGAAATAAACTATCCACTACACGGGTAAATGCTAATGGCATAAGGAACAAGGACAGCATGAGGTGTGGTTACTCTGACTCTTGGCTCTACTGCAAGATTGTTTCATACCCCTAAGCCTGGTCACCTGCAGCCTTCCAAGTCTCAACCAAGCCCAAGGGAAGCAGCCTGGTATTTTATTTGGGTGTTTCTCCCAAAGCAAATGTCTCTCTGGGCTCCTGGGAACCCGGCCTGTTTGAAGGCGAAACTGTGAAGCTGGCATGCAGAATCAACACCCACTGGGAGGAGAACCCACTCTCTCTGGGGGCCAGGCCCCAACCCAGCCAGAAGCCCCATCCCTGCCTCACTCCACTGGCCTCCCTAGGAAGACACACCTGGCTAAGGGGGCTGCAGAGCACCTGGAGACCAGCTCCTCCCTGAAGGCCCTGCCTGTTACTCTGGTCTCATGGATGTCACCTCCCACCCCAGGCTTAGAGTGGCATCTGTGCAGTGTGCTCGGTTTCCACATGTGCTGTGAACTCAAGGGCAGGGTGGGTGTCCTGCTCCTATTTGGATCACTCATAGACAGCACCCCGTGCAGGACTGAGCATATGGCAGTCACTCAATGTCTGCTCATTAACATGAACTGAGTCGGGTTACCCTGACTGAAACAGAAGCAGGCTCTGGGCAAGACCTGAATTATCAGGATAAGGGAGGCCCAAATTGTCCAGACAATGTGTAGATTAGGGACAAATAGACATAGTGAATATATAAGAAGACATGTTTGCGTTATGTGCAGGCCAAGGGGAAGCAAATTCTTAGGGAAGGGAGGTAGGCAAGTGAGGGACAGAACATTCTGGGAAAATCATTGTGTACACAAGTGGCAGGGGATGTGACCCTCCACTGCTGCCTCATTCTGGGATGCTTTCTATGAGGGGAGGTGTGGGTCAGATGAGTTTCCTGAAGTGGGGGGGGGTGTTCTGCCAGGCTGAGGGTGGCTTTGCCCTCTGGCATCTGCCCCCAGGGCACCAGTGAAAGGCATCAGATTTCGCTGAGCTGGTCTTTCTCACCTTCTCCAGGACAGCTCTTCGGAAGTGGGATCAAATGTCCTCAGGCTTGAAAAAACAGGCTGGGATATGAGGGGAAAGGAGGAAAGGGAGGAGGGGAGTGAAGCTGAAGTTATGGGAGGGGAGGGGGCCAGGGCTGGGCCCAGGGACAGGGCCCGTGATTCTCCCAGGTCCCTTTCCGTTTAAGTTCTCCAGCAAATTCCTTTTCCTTTAACCATCACCTCTTTTTGAGCCCTGTAAAGTGGTGGAGGTGAGGCTAGTGAGAAATCTGGAGCTGAATAATCGCAGGCACACACACGGACAGGACCGCTGCGTGGCATAAACTCCAGGGGGCGCCATTCACATAGAATATGACAGGAACGGCGCCCATCTCCCAACCCCAGTGGGTGCGACATGGAGCCCCAGCTCCAGCTCCCTCCGCTCTGCTCCGACCCAGGACAAGCTGATATCACCCTACTCTGTACCTCATACCCCCCCACCCCCTGCACCACTCTCCTTCTCTTCCCAATCCACCGCAGCCCCCAGCCCCTCTGGCCCCCAGCATGATGCGCTAGGGGATGGGAGGGGTCCCGGGTAGTGTCCCCACAAGCTCCTTGTTCCAAACACACTAGAAGCCCTGGGGACTCGCTGCCTTTTTGATTAACTCGTCTCATTATCTGGCCCTCCAGGCTCTCCTTGGGGAACCGCCACTTCCCGGGGGCCTTCGGGAGCCACATCTGGCCCTGAGCGAGCATGGAAGGGGGACCCCGAGGGACCCTCCCACTCAGCCCTTTGAAAGCAGTCTAGCCCCACCTCTCACCGTTTCCACCCCCTAACCCAGGGCTTATCTGAAAGAGTAAGTAGACAATCGCATAAGCATAAAATGCTCAGCCTAAAGGCCACTTGCCCTCACAACCACCCAGTAGGTAGGTAGTTTTATCATCGTTTTAGAGATGAGGAATTAAGGAACAGAGAGGTTCAGTTACTCGCCCAAAGTCACACAGCTAGTAAGTGGCAAAGCTGGTTTTCCAATCAGAGAATCTGGCTGCAGAAACTAGAGCCTATACTCTTCTCCACTACTTGGTGCTGCCTCTCACATAGAAGAGGGGCCAAAAGCTGACATAATACAGCTGTGCTGGCCAAACACACAGCCTCTGGCTACTAGTATTTAAATAAGTTTAAATCAAGTCAAATTTAAAATTCAGTTTCTCAGTCACACTAGCCGCGTTTCAAGTGCTGAACTCAACAGTCACACATAGCCAGCGACTACCGTTCTGGACAATGCAGATATAGAACACTTCTATCATCATAGGAGTTTTGTAGACGGCAGTGCTCAGGAGTCTTTAATTTCACCCCAGCTCTACTGCTTACTAGTTGAGTAACTGTGGGCAAGTTACTTAAACTCTTTGTGTCTCAGTTTCCTCATCCAAAAAAATGGTGATAAGGATAGTGCCAACAGGGGCTTCCCTGGTGGCACAGCGGTTAAGAATCCGCCTGCCAATGCAGGGGACACGGGTTCGAGCCCTGGTCTGTGAAGAGCCCACATGCTGCAGAGCAACTAAGCCCGTGCGCCACAATTACTGAGCCTGCGCTCCAGAGCCTGCAAGCCACAACTCCTGAAGCCCGGGCGCCTAGAGCCCGCAATGAGAAGCCCGCGTACCGCAACAAAGAGTAGCCCCCGCTCATGGCAACTAGAGAAAGCCCGCGCACAGCAACAAAGACCCAACGCAGCCAAAAATACATAAATAAAATAAATAATAATAAAATAAAAAAAAAAAAGATGAATAGTGCCAACTTCATAGGGCTGTTAGGGGGATTAAATGAGGAAATGTATATGAAGTGCTCCATACTGTGTCTAACACATAGTAAGCACTCTAAAAATTATTATTTTAAAAATTATTTATTTATTTATTTGGTTGCACTGGGTGTTAGTCGTGGCAGGCAGGCTCCTTAGTTGCAGCTCACAGCCTCCTTAGTTGTGACATGCAAACTCTTAGTTACGGCATGCATGTGGGATCTAGTTCCCTGACCAGGAATCGAACCCGGGCCCCCTGCACTGGGAGCACGTAGTCTTATCCACTGCGCCACCAGGGAAGTCCCTAAAAAATTATTTTTATTATTAGGAATTCTAGTCCAGTCCTTCCTTTAACTAAGTAGGTAGTTAAGAAGCAGAGAAACCAAGGAATTGGTTCAAAGCCACACAGCAAATTAAATGCCAAAAGCTAGGGCTCCTGGTTCTTTTTATCACAGTCTAATGATACCACTACAGTTGATAAAGGACTTTCGCATTTGACCCTCTCCAAAGTGCTGGGAGGCAATTAAATGAGGCTTCATCAACCCCATTTTACAGATTAAGAAACTGAGGCACAGAGAGGGTGAAGTAACTTCTTCAGGTTCATGATGCTGTTTAGTAGCAGGGTGGGGAATTATTACTCTTCAGTGTTCTGCCCCCAGCTCTATTCTCCACTGTCTGTGCAAATTAACATGTGAGTGTGTGTGTTTGTGTTTTTTATTTGTTTACCATGCAGAGCACAGGGACCTTTGTCCCCTAGAGATAGAATATAAATCATATAAATAATATTACTATGGTCTCAATTATGTAAAAGCTGTATATAGAATAAAGATGAGAAGGACAGATAGTTCCATTTTAATGATTGTTGTGGGTGATGGAATTATGGGTGATTTGCATTTCTGTCCTCATATGCTTCTATATCCCCCATTTTGTTTTTGCAAACAGTATGTATTATTTTTTTTAATGTAAATTTATTTATTTATTTTTTGGCTGCGTTGGGGCTTTGTTGCTGCACGTGGGCTTTCTCTAGATGCGGCGAGCAGGGGCTACTCTTGGTTGCAGCGCACGGGCTTCTCATCGTGGTGGCTTCCCTTGTTGCGCAGCACGGGCTCTAGGCACACGGGCTTCAGTAGTTGTGGCTCACGGGCTTAGTTGCTCTGCAGCATGTGGGATCTTCCCGGACCAGGGCTCGAACCCGTGTCCCCTGCATTGGCAGACGGATTCTTAACCATTGTGCCACCAGGGAAGTCCTAAGCAGTATGTATTATTTTCATAACCAGAAATAAACAAATGTGATTTTCAAATACATTTTTTTAAAAAATAATGTTCTTCCAGTGTTTCCCCTGTGGTCTCCTCTGCCCTCCAAGCAGTTAGGAGGTCTGACCCAGGGGTTGGCTTTGCCTGGCCAGATTTACTAGCAGAAAGGAGGCTGGTGTTGTGCCTCTCAGCTCAGTCCCCTTCATCCACAGGCCCTCAGGTCCCTCTGCACTGGAGTGGATTTGAATTTACTCAGCAACATCCACATGCAATAAATGTCATACCGTTTTATTATTTCAAGTCAAATAAATTCTGACGTCAAGTCTCCAATTGCCAGAGTGCTGAGAAATCAGCCTTAGTTATGTTTGGGGGGAGTCTCCAGGGTCATAGAAGAATCTGGGACCCAGGAAAGAGGTCTTGGGCCTTGTGGTTGCCATGGTAATTGACTCCTGTTGCCTTGGCTCCTGAACCCTGGGCCAGGCCTTGCCCTGGACAGGCTGTGAGAGCTCTCCACAGCAGCCCTCTCAGTGACCACATTGGGCCCTGGAGACCCTCAGGGCCTCAGCACTTGTCATCCAGCCTCCACAAATATCCCCATCTGGCACTGCAGGCCAGAGGGACACAAGGCCCCAAACAAAAACCCCCAAATGTCGGTCCCTTCCTGGGCTGGAGAGGCCCTTCTAGTCAGTCACTTTTTCCTCATCGCTTATCTAGTCTACTCTTCACTCCCCCGCAAGAGACCTCTACTTCCAAACCGAACTGGATGGGGGTGTCCCCGTTGCATTGATAACAAAACCCAAAACTCCTAGAGGCAAGAAAGCCCAGACCCAGACACTGACCTTGGTTCCTTTCTTGGGATGGAGGAGGGGGAAATGTCACTCATTATTCCAGGCGAAATGGGAAAACAGAAAATAACATTTCAGTGTAGATCCTGGCTATACAACTCATGCATGAACTTCAACTGACGACTTCTTAGACCTCTCCCTGCCAGGTCAGGCAGAGGAGCATTTATGCGCTAGGGGGTGTGGAATGGAGCTCGGGGTGTCCCATCTCCCCCTCACTAGGACCCTGGCTGGGGGAGGGCATGACTAGGGGGAAACCCAGGAACTGGAGTCAGAGAGACTAAAGTGCTAGACCCAAAGTAGGTGCTCAGTAAATACTTCTGTTGTGGATGAATCTAATCTGGGCACAGTCCTTCACATCTCTAAGCCTCAATATCTTTACCTGTAAAATGGGCATCCATTCATTCGATAACTATGTCATGATTACCAGACACTGTTCCAGGGACAGAGGTTGTACCAGTGAACATGACAAAGTCCCTCCCTTCCATTTTACTGGATGAGACAAACATAACATTGTTATGTCAGCCCATATCCTATTATACTAACTTCACTGCCCTCGGGCTGACTTCTAATTGCCTTTGCCCAAGGCCTTCTTTGCCTGCCCACATAGCAGCCAGAAGAGCCAGGAACACCCCCAGCGCCCCGGGAGCAGCCCTCAGCAATGACTCACAGAGTTGGCGCATAAACACCCCAGCTCCCTCACTTCTCAGGCAGGATGTCCCCAAGGTATGTGTCCCACACGAGCTCCCAGAGTTCCCCAGCAGGGTTGGGCTCCAGTCCCCCTCCCTCTGCAGTAACTGGATAAATAACTGCACCCTTTATTGTCTGCCTTCCCTCCCCTGTATCACTTCCCCATCCTCCCCTGGGTGTTTCCTGGAGTCACTGAATACTATTGCCCTCAAATCCTTATCTTGGTGTCTGCTTCTGCCAACCCAAGACATCAGATTATGATTGGTGCTATCAAAACAAAATTTAAGTGGGACAAGAGAGTGGAGAACAAGGGTAGGTGCCACTTTAGACAGGGTAGTCATGGAAGGCCTCTCTGAGGAGGTAACGTTCAGTTCAATCAAGGACCTGAGTGAACGGAAGGAGGGAGACAAGTGGATACCTGGCAGCAAAGGTGTTCCAGTCAGAGGGAACAGTGGGTACAAAGTCCCTGAGGTGGAAACACCTGGGAACAGGGGGATGTTAATGACACCTTCCCAGCAGCTTGCAGAGAAGGATTCCTTGAGGTAGTCTGTGTGGACTGGAAAGCCCTGGACACATATGAGCCATTAGGACTTTTTAAATTCCGTCTCTCGAGCTGGCAAGCTCTCTTCAGGGAATAGCTCAGCTTCCTGCCCCGCCTGGGCTGCCGGGCTCCGCACCTTCCCGTCTGTGCTCACCCAGCCTCTCTGGCCTGGAGCAGGGCTTGGTTTTTCCAATAACTCATTAGTGCAGCTTTTGTCATTATTGAAGAAACAAAAGCCCCAGCAAGAAAACCCCGTTCAGAGGCATTACGGGTTATTTATAAGAGAAGGCAAGGCAGCCTCGGCACTGGGGGAAGCCTGGGGGAGGCAGGAAGGCCCTCTGGATGGGGTACTGGGATACCTTGGATTTGCCTGGTACTGGCCACCAATGCCTCTGCCCAGCGCAGAACAACCTCTTCTCTCCTCCCACCTGCCCCTGCCAAAGCTGCCATGAGTCACCACTGCCCAAGCCTCTTGATTTCCTTCCACCCACTCATCCAGCTCTTGGTCTATTCATTTATTTATGTATTCATTTATTCATTCATTCATTCAAACATGTATCGAGGCCTACTATGTGCCAGGCACTAGCTGGTGTTGACATTTCTGGAGCATAGGCATGAATCAGCAATTGTGTGCTGGAACAAGCTCATACGTGCTCACAGCTGACTGTACATATCTCTTCTCAACTGCTGCTTCAGTAGCATCACGTCGGTAGCTTTAGGTCAGCCACGGTGGGAGTATTTATATCACGGAAATTGGCAAGTGGTACAAATCAGGGCCTTTCCCCCAGAGAGCTGGTTGTTAAACCTTTACTAACCCACCACTATACCAGGCCTCGGTATCCTGGGCCACACAAAGCTGAACCCCAAGAACTTACAGTCTAAACCAGAGAAGGACATTGACCCAATTTCCAATGTAACCTTTAGCCCACCCAGATTCGTTGGCCTCAGAGCCACACAGGACTCCTACAACAGTTGTCTTTGCAACCTAGGAGTATCAAGAACAGAGAATTTAATTCTATCATGCAAGACATAAGAAGGCGTGATAAAGGAGGTGCATTTGAGCTGAGCCTTTAGGGACGGGTGAGATGTCGCCTTGAATGGAAGGTGTTTTGAATGGTGAGAGCTGTGTGAGCAAAGTTTCGGAGGAAGGGCCAGGCAGACTGTGTTCACTCCACTTGAATAAAAATGCCATGGCAGGGTGCTGCTCCCACCTATTACCTTCCCAATCATACAGCAAAAGTGAAATGCTTTCTGGAAGGAAAAATTGATATTGCAAGAGCTGGATTATTAGGGAGAAGCTGCTGGTTGGATACCGAGGGATGAGGATGCCCCTCCTCCTTCCTCCTCCATTCCTTCATAAATATTTACAATGTGTGAAAGGGGCAGCCAAGAGGCCACCATCAACCCACACTCAACACCACCGCCATTGTCACCACAGTGTTCGTCATGGTATATAACCCCCCAGGCTGGCCCCACTGTCACCACTGACCCCATCATTACTTCCCGTGTGGCTCATTGACCCTGTTCAGCAGCTCAGACAGACACGCGTGCACATGCTTGGCTTAAAGATATCAGGATAGACACCCAAACAAACTCAAATGCTCCCAGTTCTTCAACTATCTTCATCCCACATAAGAGGAAGCTTCTCAAAGATTTAATACTTGCCACCTCCTTACTCTGGGAGATAGCTGAGCCTCCCCCAGACATATACACACATGCATATGTGCAATGGCAAGTATACATCCAGGATGCAGCACCGTTGATGCCAAACCATTAGGCAGGTGTCGGGGAGGCTACAGTCCATTAGCCTTAACAATCCCTCCTGGAGCTGGTAAGCCAGTGGCGGCCATGCCTGACCCACGTCCTCCCAGCTACCCTACCTGCCTCACCCCACCTGTCTGACAAGGAACTGAGCTTCCCACTAGTTCAAGGCAGCCTCGCCATCACTGTCCCTGGTCTGCTGCCAGCCGCATTCCAGGAGGGGAGGCAGAGCATGACTGTGCACTGCATCTGTTGAACACTCTACGGTCCTCAAAATACAGATTCGTATTCGCTCATTTAATTCTGGGAAGCCTGTGAGGTGGGGATTGGTGACTCCAGCCTGCAGGTGAGGAAACTGAGGCTCTGAGTGACTCGTCCAAGGAGAAGGTAGAACGAGAACCAAGGTGCTCTGATTCAGACATTCATTCCACAAGTGTTTGTTAAGTCCTAGATGCTGTGCTAAACCCTGGAGATTCAATAACAATAACGATAATGGTGAGTAATAATAATAATGACTAAGCTTAATGGAGTACATGTACAACACCATCTCAACCTTCACCACAACACTTTAAGATGTACCACATTTACACCTACATTGCAGTGGAGGACACTAAGCATCGTTCCTGTGCTGAAGGAATTCACTGTGAGCTCCGGGGTCTCTCAAGGTTGGCCCAGGACCTCAACTCTCCTAGAATGACTGAAGGAGAAGTTCTTGGGTGGGACACAGGAATATATTGCGAATGTATTGTTCAAAAACATCCAGGGGTGTGCATTAAAGCACGGCACCAGAGGGGGCCCAAGGGCACACAATTGGCCAAGGGTCTTTGGGGATGGTTTGTCAGCGTTCCCTGGGCTCTTGGCCCCCACCTTTATCCCTTTCAAGTGCCCCCTGTGTGAGCTCATCTACTGCCCCTCCTCTGATCACCACCCACAGCGTGTCTGAGGTCAGGGGGACTCCCTGGAGTCAGACTGCAGCTTCTTGCCTGTGTGACCTTGGACAAGTTACCTTACCTCTTTAAGCCCCCGTTTCCCTGTCTGTAAAACAAAGCTACTAATAGTATTAACAGTAGTTTCTTCCAGATTGCTTACTTTGTGAGAGGCACTATTCTGAGCCCCTCACATGTGTAAACTCACATAATCTTCGAATGTCCCTGTGAGGTTGGCTCTTAACACCAGGCCTAGCGTGTTACATGCGCTTAGTAATCGTTAGCGGTTATTAGCTGCATCTTCAGCTCCAGGCTGCTCTGAGGCTGCCCATCCCTCTGCTTAGCGCTTACAACCTCATTCTTCCTCCTGCATTTCTCCTCTCAGTGAACGGCTCACCATTTCCACATCACCCAGGCAGACACCTGGGACCAAACCCTGAACTCCTCCTTCCTTCTTTAAATCCACATTCAAGTCCTGCAGCTTCTACCTCCTCTCATATCCATCCCCTCCATCCACTTCCTCTTCCCATCACCACTACTTTTGTGGTGTGACCCTGCTGGTTTCTCACCTGGATTATGCAAAGGCCTCCTGATAGCTCCTTGCTTCCAGCCTACACAACATGCAAACTATCCTCCTGCTCTGCCTGAGACTTCCGAATTGCAAATCCACTGAAAATCCCTCTGTGACTCACCACAGACTCCAGGATCAAGTGCAGACTCTTCAGTTTAGCACACGGCGCTCTGCAGGATCCGGGCCCTGCCTTCCCGCCCTCTGCTTTCCCGACACATGCAATATGGCCCGTCCGGTCATGCCATTTCATTCCTCTGGCCCTTTGCACATGCGGTTCCCACAGTCTGGAGTGTCCTGCCCATCCTCCTTTGTCTAACCCGTTCCCCACATCCCTCATGACTCAGCTCAGGCAACCTCTCTTCCCAGAAGTCTTCCTGGATCTCTGTTAAGTTCTCCTCCGTGCTCTTAGAGTATAACCTTTAATACAATGAAATTATAATGACTTTATCTGTGTGTTCTCTCACCAAACACAGATATCACCTGGAGGCAGATGGTTAAAATTAGCACAGTCACCATAGTCAGATGGCCCCAGTTCCACCGCTCACTGATTAATTTCAGCTCCACCATTTACTAGCTGTGTGATCTTGGACAAGTGACTTAACTTCACTCAGTCTCAGTTTCCTTGTCTCCAATATGAGGCTAACGATAGTACTTAACACATAAAGTAGTTGTGAGAATTGAGATATAGAAGGAAAAGTGCTCAGCACAGTGGCTGGTGCAATCCAAGTACTCAGTAAACGTTAGCTATTAAGTTACATATTGGGTGCAAGGCATCCTGGGAAAGTGAGCTCTGGCTTCTACTTAGGGGAAAGGCAAACACACAAGATATGAAGTCCCAAACAAAGGAAGAAGGTTTAAAGGCCCTAGGCAGCCAGGAAGAATAACAAATGTCCACTATAATCCACCTCTTGACTGCCTAAGGTCAACATACACCCTTCTTCCATTCTTAAGCTCATCCACCACCACCACTACCACCAAAACCTGCTTCCACCTAACATAATGTAATTATTCCTCACTAATGAAAACTTACCCTTTTGCCCAAAGGGATTCAACCCAAATTCATATTGGTAATTACACCAGGATAACTGGCATGTCCATTCTCTTTCCAATTCCATCATGATCCCATGCTGATATTCTATAATCCATTCAACAAATTGCAAATATAACCATCCAGAAAATCCCTATATACAAATAATAGGGAATGGGGATGGGAGAAAAATGGGAAATTTTTAAAAAGCAGATCAATATATCCATCACAAAGGGGGGTGGGTACAATATGGGTAGAAACTATAGTTCTTGTTTCTGCATCTACTCACAAGACCATAGCTGGTATTTGTCATCTCATCCCATGTCCTATTTGCACTTCACAAGTACCTCAGTTGGTCATGGTTCTTTACGTAATGGGACAGTTGTAATCTTCCATCTGAAGAAGGCTGAGCCTTTGACGGTGTTGCTTGTTTGGGGTCGCTCTGGTCTTCCATTAACTTTTTTTTTTTAAGAATTTTTTTTGATGTGGACCATTTTTAAAGTCTTTATTGAATTTGTTACAATATCGCTTCTGCTTTATGTTTTTGTTTTTTTGGCCCCAAGGCATGTGGGATCTTAGCTCCCCGACCAGGGATCAAACCCGCACCCCCCACATTGGAAGGTGAAGTCTTAACCACTGGACCGCCAGGAAAGTCCCCCTTCCACTAACTTTTACCACTTGACATAGAATTACTAGGAGATGCCCCATATACCTTCCTGCCCCATTGTTTCCCATTGGTTATTAAGGTCAATCACCCCAGTCAACACTATAATCCCCCTTTTAGCAAGAGAAGCCAAAAGGTCCTGGTGACAAACCCAATTTTCAGTTCAATGGAACCATTTTGTCCCCTGCTAGAAGTATTCCTACCGTGGATATTCAGACTTCTAAAGTAGCAAAGTCTGGAGTCATGTGGCTGGAAAGCAAAACCCTTACAAATGGGTATTTAGGTAAAAGAGTCAGAGATCTGGGTTGGAGACATGAATTTTGGTTTCATCAGTGCATTGAAACCATGATCAGAGATGGAGTGCCCCAAATAAGCATGAAGCTGAAGACAAGAAAGGAGCTAAAAACAAGTCTCTGGGGAACATTGCCTTGTAAGAGTTCAGCAGGGGAGGCAGAGAACTTGGGAGCCAGTGAGGTTGGGTGTTCTTTCTACTGAAGTCCAGCTCTCTCTTTAATGAACCTCTGCACAACAGAATCCCATCCAAGGGCAGGCATGTCAAGAGTTCACACTCCTTGGATAAAGCTCATGTCCCTCAAGTCATGCTGTAGACCTAGTGTTACAATGCAGCAATGTCTTTTCTGCGTTTCTAGAAATTCTCTTTCTCAAATCCCAATTCTCAAGAAAAGTCAGTCAAGGAAACTGAAAGATGGGAAAAAGTATTATAATTCTCCTGCGAAAATTAAAGCTTCATAATCAACATAGAGATGTTACTGGTTTGAAGGGATCAGCTGATGATGTCAAGTTGAAAGCAAAAGCTGAAAACCCCAATACATGGAGTTGAAGGTTAAGGTCAATGTCTCTGGGAATTTGGTCAGGAGCTCATAGGTGGGAATTTTACCATCTAATCTGTCAATCTTGCTTGTAGCTGTTGCTATTATATCAGTGTATGTTGGGAGCCCTGTCCGTTCCCAATGGTGAATCATTCTTACAAATAAAATAAATATTAAAAAGTTTATATGCATAGTATATTTTATACAAATCCTTTTGTTTTTTTGGCCCCAAGGCATGTGGGATCTTAGCTCCCCGACCAGGGATCAAACCCGCACCCCCCACATTGGAAGGTGAAGTCTTAACCACTGGACCGCCAGGAAAGTCCCCCTTCCACTAACTTTTACCACTTGACATAGAATTACTAGGAGATGCCCCATATACCTTCCTGCCCCATTGTTTCCCATTGGTTATTAAGGTCAATCACCCCAGTCAACACTATAATCCCCCTTTTAGCAAGAGAAGCCAAAAGGTCCTGGTGACAAACCCAATTTTCAGTTCAATGGAACCATTTTGTCCCCTGCTAGAAGTATTCCTACCGTGGATATTCAGACTTCTAAAGTAGCAAAGTCGGGAGTCATGTGGCTGGAAAGCAAAACCCTTACAAATGGGTATTTAGGTAAAAGAGTCAGAGATCTGGGTTGGAGACATGAATTTTGGTTTCATCAGTGCATTGAAACCATGATCAGAGATGGAGTGCCCCAAATAAGCATGAAGCTGAAGACAAGAAAGGAGCTAAAAACAAGTCTCTGGGGAACATTGCCTTGTAAGAGTTCAGCAGGGGAGGCAGAGAACTTGGGAGCCAGTGAGGTTGGGTGTTCTTTCTACTGAAGTCCAGCTCTCTCTTTAATGAACCTCTGCACAACAGAATCCCATCCAAGGGCAGGCATGTCAAGAGTTCACACTCCTTGGATAAAGCTCATGTCCCTCAAGTCATGCTGTAGACCTAGTGTTACAATGCAGCAATGTCTTTTCTGCGTTTCTAGAAATTCTCTTTCTCAAATCCCAATTCTCAAGAAAAGTCAGTCAAGGAAACTGAAAGATGGGAAAAAGTATTATAATTCTCCTGCGAAAATTAAAGCTTCATAATCAACATAGAGATGTTACTGGTTTGAAGGGATCAGCTGATGATGTCAAGTTGAAAGCAAAAGCTGAAAACCCCAATACATGGAGTTGAAGGTTAAGGTCAATGTCTCTGGGAATTTGGTCAGGAGCTCATAGGTGGGAATTTTACCATCTAATCTGTCAATCTTGCTTGTAGCTGTTGCTATTATATCAGTGTATGTTGGGAGCCCTGTCCGTTCCCAATGGTGAATCATTCTTACAAATAAAATAAATATTAAAAAGTTTATATGCATAGTATATTTTATACAAATCCTCTGAGTGGTATTCCAAGAAATAAGCTTTGGAAGCAAAATAAGCCCTTAAATTGGCAATTTGGTATTTGTAGTCCTGTTAACTTTGCTGGGATCTGAACGTTACATTCTTCGAGTACTACCCAGTCATGATCACTGGCATCTTCCAGTGCTTGAATATTCTCTGTGGAAGAAATGCAATGAGAAGGAAATAGGAATGTTGTAGAATTCTCAGATGCAAAATCAGATACTGATCTAAAATCTGAATGAGCAAAGACAATATCAATTTCAGTGGCAAAAAGAAAATCAGGGAAAGCAGACAAAACACTTTTGTTGTTAAACAAAAAATGAGCTTATATGAAGCAATGTGCATCCTAACACTCAGATTGAAGGTGCTTTTGGACATTTGCTTGACAATTCCAACAGTGTCAACACAAAGGTTTTTTTTCTATGTCTGGAATATTTGTTGCAAAACAAAGATCAAAATTGTCAGGTCAATTAATGCTTCGTGGGTTTAAAAAACTTTTATTTTAAGAATAAAAATTTTTAAATATTTGTGTCTTTCAATTTTTAATGACTGTTGCCATTAATTTTGTGTTAATGTTCCTTTCTTTTAATGTATTCTCCTTCAAATGTCTATATCCGGAAGGCAGCAAATCTACGTTATTGAAATATATAGTCTTGGGGCTTCCCTGGTGGAGCAATGGTTGAGAATCCACCTGCCAATGCAAGGGACACGGGTTCGAGCCCTGGTCCTGGAAGATCCCACATGCCACGGAGCAACTAAGCCTGTGTGCCACAACAACTGAGCCTGCGCTCCAGAGCCCACGAGCCACAACTACTGAGCCCACGTGCCACAACTACTGAAGCCTGCACGCCTAGAACCCATGCTCCACAACAAGAGAAGCCACCACAATGAGAAGCCTGCACACTGAAACGAAGAGTAGCCCCTGCTCGCTGCAACTAGAGAAAGCCCACGCGCAGCAACGAAGACCTAATGCAGCCAAAACTAAATTAATTAATTAATTAATTAAAAAAGTACTTTATTGCTAAAAAATGCTGACCATCTTCTGAGCCTTCATTGAGTTATAGTAATAGCATCAAAGATCACTGATCACAGATCCCCATAACAAGTATAATGATGAAAAATCTTGAAATATTGCAAGAATTACCAAAATGTGACAAAGAGAAACAAAGCAAACAAAGGCTGTTGGAAAAACATCACTGATAGACTTGCTCCACGCAGGGTTGCCACAAAACCTTCCTTCAATTTGTAAAAAATGCAATATCTTCTTTATCCATTCATCTGTCGATGGACACTTGGTTGCTTCCATGTCCCGGCTATTGTAAATAGTGCTGCAATGAACATTGTGGTGCACGTCTCTCTTTGAATTATGGTTTTCTCATTATGCCCAGTAGTGGGATTGCTGGGTCATATGGTAGTTCTAGGGCACATATATGCAATGGACTATTACTCAGCCGTACAAAGAAATGAAACTGAGTTATTTGCAGTGAGGTGGATGGACCTAGAGTCTGTCATACAGAGTGAAGTAAGTCAGAAAGAGAAAAACAAATACCGTATGCTAACACATATATATGGAATCTAAAAAAAAAAAGGTTCTGACAAACCTAAGGGCAGGACAGGAATAAAGACGCAGACGTAGAGAATGGATTTGAGGACACGGGGAAGGGGAAGGTTAAGCTGGGACAAAGTGTGAGAGAGTGGCATGGACATATTTACACTACCAAATGTAAAATAGATAGCGAGTGGGAAGCAGCTGCCTAGCACAGGGAGATCAGCTCGGTGCTTTGTGACCATCTAGAGGGGTGGGATTGGGGGGGTGGGAGGGAGACGCAAGAGGGAGGGGATATGGGGATATAGTATATGTATAGCTGATTCACTTTGTTATACAGCAGTAACTAATCCCAACATTGTAAAGCAATTGTACTCCAATAAAGATGTTTAAAAAAATAATAAAGTAAATTAAGGAGAGAAAAAAAAACGCAGTATCTGTGAAGCACAACAAAGCGAAGTGCAATAAAGTGAGGTGTGCCTGTAATTATGAACCATGCGTTTAACATTATTTTTTAAAACAAAAACACCTCTGAAACTTTTAGAAACTATTACAGAAAAATTATTCACCGTTTATTATTTATGGTCACTCATTTTTAAAAACACACAAATATACTGTTATGGAAAGCACAAAATACAGAATGATTTCAGGAATTTCCAAGAATTCTCAGGATTCCAATTTCTTATTTCCAAATCCACCAAATTAGTAGCTGTCAGGAATTCGGAAACACTGCAGACTAGTAGAATCAACCCTGGTCGGGAACACTGGCTATACCCAGCCTCTGCGGTGCTGGAATGGCACGGAGAGGGCAGTCTTGCCCCACACCAGTCCCGGGTAAGCTCCACTGCAGGATGCTAAGCCCACCAGCAGCAGCCCCCTTCATCCTGCAGTGACCTCATACTCAGCACTCCAGCGCCCTCACCAAACTTGAAACAATCTGAACCCTGGGTCAGCCTCTCTCTTCCTTGATCCCCAGGAGAAGAGAAGAGTAACATTTACCTTCCTCCTAATTTTGTCCTTTTCAAATGTCAACAGGGAAGGGAGGGGGCTCTGTTCCTCTCTCAGCTCCACACCAGCCTTCCCAGCAGAATCCCTCACTCCACATCTCTTTCTCTGTCTATATGGGATGGGGGAGGGGTGTGAGTGGGGGATGCCCCCCTGGGATCCCTGGAAGATCAGGGTGACTCAGGGGCAAATAAGGCCACCACTGTTGGGGTGTGGAATGCTGGGCACCTCTCCTTTGGGCTTCTTGGAACCCAGGAAATGTGGAAGGGGAT
This sequence comes from Physeter macrocephalus, assembly GCF_002837175.3. Classification (NCBI taxonomy): domain Eukaryota; kingdom Metazoa; phylum Chordata; class Mammalia; order Artiodactyla; family Physeteridae; genus Physeter; species Physeter macrocephalus. Next base: position 72,231,572 of record NC_041231.1, read on the forward strand.
GAAAAGCCACACAATGAAGAGAGTGTCTGGCTCCTTGCTTCAGGGTGGACAGCAGTTCTATCCATGGATGCATCCTGAAACCCCAAGACTTAATGGTTTAAAACAATACGTCCTTCATTTGATCACAGCTCTGTGGGTCAGAAATTCAGACAGGTACTTCCCTGATTGTCCCGTGGTTAGGACTCCACGCTTCTGCTGCAGGGGGCACAGGTTCGATCCCTGGTCTGGGAACTAAAATCCCGAAAGCCACTCAGCCAAAACAAACAAACAAAAACCAAACCAAAAAAAAAGGTAGAAAGAAGGAATGCAGACAGGTTACAGCCAGGACAGCTCATCTCTGATCCGTTTGATGATGTCTCTTGAGGCTGGAATGTCCATGGCCTCTTCATTCACAGGTTGGAAAGCTCAGCGAGGAGGGCACAGAGGCTGCGGGCTGGCTGGAGTGACTCAACTGGGTCATTTATCCAGGTTCCTTGATTCTCCTCTATGTAGTCCCAGGGCCTCTCTCTCCTCATGGGGCTTTTCCACGTGATGGTCTTTCCTGAAAGGTGGCTGAACTTCTAATGTTGTGGTTCAGGGTTCACAAAAGTTCTAAAGTGGAAGCTGCCAGGCAGTGGGGTGCTGGTAACTGGCTCTACAGGAGAAAAAAGAAAAAGGAAGGAAGGGAGGGAGGGAGGGAGGGAAGAAGGGGGGGAAGAAAAGAAGGAAGGCTCCTGATTTATAGTATTTGCCAATTTCCATAGGGTAAATATTTCCATCAAGACTAATTTCAAGCTACCAACTTGAGGTCAATCAGTCCATAAAATTCCTGAAGATTTAACAATCTGCTCTTGCAAGCAGGAATGAACAAGCTCCAGCATTCCAGGGCTGCCAGGCCTTCTTAAGGTTTAGGCCAGGAATTGACCCAAATCACTTCCACCATATTCTATTGATTAAAGCAGGTCTCAGGCCAGCCCAGCATCAATGTGGGAGGGGAGTACACAGGCCATGATTCCTGGAGGTGTGTTTCATTGGGAACTACCAAAGTAACAGATTACTAGGGACAATAACACTGATCACAGCTATCATTACATTATGCCCACGGGTAAGAGATGCTTGGGCCAGGCATCTTACACATATTACCTCTTTTCAGCCTGATGAGGTAGGAGTTATTAACCCCATTTTAAAGGTGAGGACCCTGAGATCAGAGAGGGTGACAGAGTCTGTAACTTCAGATCCTATTTGCCTCTAGCAGTGAGGCATCTCCTCTGTAGGAAGGTAGGGGCATTACATATATTATATAAGATGTTAAGGAAAAACCCAAACGAACTTTTTGGCCAACCCATAGTTTTTGGATGGTATTCGGGAGTTCAAGAGTATTGGGGAGCACAGGAAATCAAGTCTTATTAAATGAGTGTTCATCAAGTCTGGGAGCCTGGTGGGAAAGAACTTGAATGAACATGAAGAGGAAGGGCAAAGAGAGTAACTCACCAAAATCCTAAAATATTAGTAATAACACAGCCATCGAGCACTTACTTTGTGCTAGGGACACAGATAAGAATTTTGCACCTGATCTCATGTGATCCCTACAATCCTGTATGGGAGGCTCAGTGGTTACCCCCATTTTACCTATGAGGAAACAGGTTCAGAGAAGTAACCCGAGTGTGTTACTCTGCTCAGGCTGCTATAACAGAATTCCATAGACTGGGAGATTTAAACAACAGAAATTTATTTTCTCACAGTTCTGTAAGCTGGAAGTCCAGGATCAAGGTACCAGCTGGGCTGTTTTCCAGTTAGGAGGCCTCTCTTCCTGGGTTGCAGACAGCTGCCTTCTCAATGTATCCTCACATGGCCTTTCCTCCATGTGCACTTGGGAGAAAGAGAGAGAGAGAGAGAGAGAGAGGGAGGGAGAGAGGGAGAGAGGGAGAGAGGGAGAGAGGGAGAGAGGGAGAGAGGGAGAGAGAGAGAGAGGGAGGGGGAGAGAGAGAGAGAGAGAGACAGAGAAACAGAGACATAGACAGAGAGAGACAGAGAGACACAGAGAGAGATCTGGTGTCTCTTCCCCTTTTTATTAGGACACCAGTCCTATCAGATTAGGGCCCCACGCTTATGACCTCATTTAACCTTAATTACCTCCTTAAATGCCCTGTCTCCAAACAATCCATGGCCCAGAAAAGGTTAAGAATCCCTGTTTAAAAGCAAGTAAAATGCAGTGCTCTGCTGGCATGTGGTACCCAAAGAGGGGATACTGGCTGAGAAAAGACACGAAACTGGTTACAAAGAGCTCCTGGGTGACAGATGAGGGTTTGGGGACCTGGTTCTTATCCTGAAGGCTGATGCTGCCACCCTATGCTCCACATCCACATCAGGGACCACGAAGCTGACCCAGACCAAGTATTCTGACCTGGTGGCGCTGGTCAGTGAGCAGGGAGGATTGATTCTAAAGGCAAGCCAGTCTACCCTTGATCCCTGTGACTGCAACCTCGGCCTTCATGCCAGCTCTTCAACCACTTCCCCGCCACCTGTGGGCAGGCTGGGCATCGCCGGGAGCCAGGTGCCTGCTGCACCAAGAGGCAATTTATGAACCATGGGTATTTTGTCTGTTTACTTGAAAGCACAAAAATTTGTCACTTGTGTGGGTAATTTGCTGCTAATTACAAGCTTACAATCTGCAGATAAGAAAATCAGGGCCAACGTGCGCTTCTTGAGGAAGAGGAAAATTACCCCAAGTAGTGTGTAATTATACACTTAGTGGGCACAGCACTCCCAACCCTCACCCTTCCCACGGAGGGCTGACGGTGCAGGGTGAGTTTGCATACATACCCACTGGAGCTCCCTCCCGGGGAGGGGAGGGCCCACCTGCTGCTGCTGTGTCCCAAGACACCGGGCCACTAGGCCTTAGCCCTTCCCTCCTCCACTGAGCAAAGAAGGAAGGTGAGGAAAAAGAAGTCAGTCACCTCCCTCAGGGAGTATCCAGTCTGAGTGGAGAGACATAGCCTCTGCCCTCAGGGGCTCCCAAGTCCAATGGAAAAGGCGCAGGCCAAGACCCCAGGTAGACCCCAGTCTAATGGAACAGACAGTTGCTGCCTACAGGGCCCGATTCTGATCGGGAGTACAGAATGCCTGCCCTCCAGGAACCCCTGCTCTGACATCAGAGCAGACGTCGGATCATGCCCACGCCATCAGGGAGCCTGCCGGAGAGGCACAGCCCACCCCTACTCCCCGACCTCCGCGGTGGAGAGGGAGTGTTCTTGCCCTTGGGGAGCTCTCTGATGAGGGAGGCCTAGGCCCTGGCCTTGGGAGCCCCCAGTTTCATGGGGGGAGACACAGTTCCTGCCTACAAGAGTTCTGATTCTGATGCAGGAGACAGCTGCTGCTGTCAGGAAGCCCTTGGTCTAATGGGAGAGACAAGCCCCTGTACTCCGAGTACCTCTGTATTCGATGAGGAGACATAGCCCCTGATTTCCGGTTGTCTCTGAGCTTCTGTTGGTCCATCTCCATATGAAAGGAACAATTTGACAGTGAGACTCAGGTTAGCATGCTAATCACCCTGTCCTGCTGTGGAAGTTGGGCCTCAGCCCCCAAAGCCTTCCTGTAGGTATGCCTAGCACCCTCTCCCCCAAGACCCTCACACCTTTCAGATTCCCTCCAGCCACCCCCAATGATGAGTTAGGTGATCCTAGAAAATTCCTCTCCCTTTCTTTCTTCCTGATCCCTTTTATTTGCTGGCCTAAATCATTCATGACTTGCAATAAAGGTCTCCATGGCCCCCTCCCAGCACCCTGCAGAAAATATTATTTAACAGAAAGGTGACAGTTATGTAATTTAGTCTCGGTCTCCATTATTGATGAATTTGACCATGAAATATTTAGGCTCCTCCGTGTTCTGCTGCACAGGGTCTGACAGTAACAGTGTCACATTCTGGTTTATCCTCATGGAAGATGTGTCAATCAGAATGCCCTGCCTCATCCACCCAAGGCTACACCCCACTCAGCACACACCCCAGCTCTCCCCACTAAGGGCTCCACCCAGCCCTGACGGTAAGGGTTCTTTTGTGCTCCAGGGATCCACTATCTCACCTCCCCACCAGCAAAGTCTCCAGAGTCCATGGAAGGACCTGTGAATTCAAGACAGTCTGAGATGGAAGAGAAAGAGGGAGGGAGGGAGGGAGGGGGGAAGGGAGGAAGGCATTGTGTGTTAAGTATCTATAAGTGCTGGAACTGTATTAACTCATTTAATTCTCCCACCAACCCTATAAGGTAGGTATTATTATGATCCCTTTGCATTTGAGGAAATGGAGGCTCAGAGAGGTAAAGACAGTTTCCTAAGTTCACCCAGCTAGCCTCTGGCAGAGCTGAAATGGAAAACTGATCTAGCTTGCAAGCCTCTGTTCTCTGCACTACACTATGATGGAAACAGACTCTGCCAGAAGACAGATTGTGCCAGAAGACATGGCTTGGGCAACATAACACACGCATTCAGTGACTCCCAGTCCAGGGCTCTTTCTGTTCTGGATCCTAGTTCTTGGCTGGGAATTCCAGATGGAGTGAGAAGACAGGAGAGAAGAGAAGATAGGGTTCCTGTCCTCAAAGGATTTCCAGGCTGATGGGGGAAACAGTGTCCTTGAAGAATCAACATCACTAGCAGGAAGCCACAGCCGATTCTGCTGGCCCAGGTGGGGGTAGAGCTGTAACTGGGGAAACTGAGGCCTGAGCATCGTCCTCCTACCCTGGAAGCTGGAGGGAAGGACTTTGAGCCTTTTAACATGGCACGGCTCTGTAACCCTCTGGGGGTGCTGTGCCCCCGAAAAGTCACTGAGAAGAACTTCTTCTTCCTGGCTCTGCAGGTTGACTGTCTGTCTGTCCCCGGCTGCAGGTGATTGATGAGCAGCTCTGGTGTGATGTTAAAATATGCATTAGGCTAATCACATGCTAATTAAACAGACCAGGTCATTATGGCTGCTCAGGGGCCCATCTGTGCTCTGGGGCATCCCAGGGCGGCTGGCAGGGCTGGGGGCTTCAAGACACTGAGGAGCCAGACTTCAGGGCAATGAACAAGGTGACCCTCAGAGGGAGCTGAAGGGTCATCAGGTTGAAGAAGGCTGGCAGGTATTTCAATACAAGGAAGAGCTTTCTAACCACAAGTCACCAGCTATTAAATAAGGGTAATGACCTCCCTGTTGGTGGAGTTAAGCAAGCAGATAAATAAGGATTCCTGCAGCATCTGGGGGAGAGAAGGATGAGTGAATTCTGCAATTGCTTCCATTTCCAAGATTTTGGGTCCTTATGATATAGGACAAGCCCCTCTCAGTTTTCCTGCCACTCCCTCATCCATCCCCTGCCAAGCAGAGGCATCCTTGGCTTCATGGGGAGAGTGAGAGAAGGGATGCCTACACAGGCAGCAGGAAGGAGTCTGGAGATCTGCTTCTCCCCCACCAAACAAGGACCTGTTGTATGTGCCCTGGGGGCCCCAGAACTCTGGAAGGTGAGATGGGACCCATGGAGATGTCCCCACTTCTCAGCCCCATTGCTGTCCTTGCAGGAGAGAGATTTCTGCCGGGGTCTGGGGGTGGGCTTGCTTCATTTCATCATCTGGTTCCTTGTGTGTAAATATTTCATGCCCCCTTTGAATATTTTGGGATGATTATGAATTCTTGATGTGATAAGAACGTTGGTATGTATGAGATGCCGTCAGCTGCCGGGAGGGGAGGCACAAGGGCGGGCAAATCAGATAAATCATTTCACACTCTGAGCCCAGAGAGAACCAGCCAACACCCACACATCTCTCTCCCCGGCCACCAGCTACGTGCCAACCACATGCCACCCAACTTCCCACCTACATACCACGCACATGCCAACTACACACCAGCACACATGTCACCACGCTCCACCCACATACCACCACATGCCACTAAATGGCAATTTCACGTCACCCATACTCCAACCACACACATGCTTACTTTCTCATCCTGGTAATCTTCATCGTCATCGTCATCATCTCCCATCCACCCCATGTGTGATCATTCCCAGAGGACTTCCATGGTCCAGCATCTTACATGAGGTCAGAAGAACAGGGATCATGACCTTGCAATAATTACAGCACAGAGAGGTGAAACCACTAGCCCAAGGCCACACTGTACCAAAACCACTCTTAGGCAATAAAAAGTTCTCATTTGCTTATGTAACAAAAAATCTTTCATTTGGTAATTAAAATGTTCAGTTCATTAAGGGGAAAAGAAAGGGGTGGGAGTGCAGATGAAACAAGACTGGCTGCGTGCTGACAACAGCTGAAGCCGAGAAATGGTCCGTAGGAGTCCATTATAGCATTCTCTCTACTTGGGGATATGTTTAAAATTTTCCTTGATAAAGCTTGTATTTTTTTAAAGTCCAGTTTACATCTTTCCAGAGAGGTACCTACATACAAATTTGAAGGCTCTTCCTGGCTGCCCGCCCCAGGTGTCCAGCCCCCACTGCGGGAAGGGGAGGGACGTGTTTCACTTGCTTCTTATCTCTTTCCCCATTAGAGCCTTCTCTCCCTTCCTCCAATCGCCAGGCCACTTCTGCCCCTCCAAGTTTGGGGGTGGGAGAGGCATGGAGCAGGAAAGGTTTGACTTGCCTGGTACTGTCTCATACTCTAGTGGAGGTCTCCCAGGTCTCGGCATGTGAGCAAAGCTGCCTCTTCCTCTCATGGGAAACTTTGTGGGGTTTTTGTTTTTTTGTTTTAAATATTTATTTATTTAGTTATTTGGCTGCGTGGGGTCTTAGTTGTGGTACACTGGATCTTTGTTGTGGCGATGCAGGATCTTTAGTTGTGGCATGCTGGATCTACTTCCCTGACCAATGATCAAACCCAGCCTCCCTGCATTGGGAGCGTGGAGTCTTAACTGCTGGACCACCAGGGAAGTCCCTTCATGGGTTCTTTAAAGACACCCCCCTGCTAACTCACTGCTGGGCTTTCTCACCTATCGTTGTTTGCTGACGTGGGTGTGGCACTCCCCACCTGTCATTTCATCTGCCATCAATCTCTGGGCATCTGCTGGTCCATTCCTTTAGAAAGACTACAAACCAATCCCAGTTGTCTCCCAGGTGCTCCATGGGAAATTCTCAGCGTCCTTTGCCCTTACAAATGCTTTGTCCCTGTATCTGCCATCAAAGTAGGTGGCCAGGCATAGCTTCTAGGTTTCCCACATGGTGTTCTCTCTGTGTTTGTGTCCAAATTTCCCTCTATAAGGACATCAGTCACTGGATTTAGGGCCTAGTATTGTTCACATCTGCAAAGACCCTATTTCCAATAAGATCACGTTCACAGGTATCCTCAATATATCTTTTTAGGGGACACAACCCAACCCACAACAACCAACCAGAAAGAGATGCCTAGTGAGCATTTGAGAATGTGGTCTTGGAGCTTGGAACTGACATCTTGAGAAAAACAGCTCTGAGGGTGGTGCCAGGCTGGGGCCAAGGGGGAAGGAGGGTCCTAGGTACTGTTCTCCTAACCTTCTGAACCGGGTTCCACAGGATGTTTTGAAGGGGGAAGTGAAAGAGAGGGGAGAGACTCTGTGACATAGCAGATCCAGCTGGAGAAATTCTATTATGAGAATATTGAGGGAGGGGGACTGAGGAAAGAAAGAACAGTCTCACCGGGGCCAGTGGGGTGGGTGTTCAGGAAAAAAAAAAATCTCAAAGAGCTCCCACAACCAAAGCCTGAATTGTCCACCATTTGTTACACTTTGTACCTAGAATATCGTCCCCAACAGACTGTGATTTCAGAGTGGGATCATTGAGATAGCACCTATAACATGCCAGACACTGTTCTAAGTGCTGGGGATACAGTGGGAAACATAGCAGATAACATCTCTGTCTTTGTGAGACTGACATTCAATTAGTAGGACCGCATATTAACTCGTGTTTTAATGAAAATTCACTGCTCAATTCACTTTCTGGAGCAACAGAAAACCCAGAGAAGAGCCCTTAGAGAATGGGACACGGATCAAGTCAGTTTTGATCTTTGTGTGATGAGGGAGATAGCTGTAGTTCAGAAGAGAACCAGGCTGAGAGTCAGGAGACTGGCTGATATTAGATGAGAAGTCTTGGGCAAGTTACTTTCCCTCTCTGTGCCTCAGTTTCCTCATTGGTAAAGTGACAGGACTACAGTAGGTAATATGTCAGGTGTATTCTAGTTCTGACATTTTCCAGGTCTATGAGCCATTTGACAACTTCTGGTCCAGTTCTCTCCTCCCCATTCCTTTTCCAACTTTTCAGGGTCCCTTCAATCTGTCTTGCAAACTCTATTTCCCTCCTTGGGATCACTGCAGATGCCTCCAGAGTTAGATGATTCCCTCTCCCAGATTCCAAGCTCTCTCCACCCTTTAAGAGGTGAGGCCAAGGGGTAGACTGTTCTGGGTCTCTTCTCCCTCCAGAGAAAGCTTCTGGGCCTGGGCAATGCCTCCAGGAAGAAGACAACTCCCCAGATCCTGCCAGTGAGCTCAGATGCATGCAATCTGCTGGTGACCTGCCTCCAGCCCATGCTTTACTAGATAAATGGGTGGAATCTGGCTCCACCTTCTTGCCCACCCATTCCTCTATCTACAAGCTGCCCTTTGGGATGTTTTCCATCTTCAAAGTCTGGCTTAGCCATTCACAGAAAGATGCTGAAGATAGAAGGAATCCAAGAGATCATCTTGTCCAAGCCCTTGTTTTACAGTGAGGAGACCAGAACTCAGAGTGTTTGAGTGACCTGATGGAAGTCATTCAGCCAGTGGACCACAGGTCTGTCTCCAAAGCTCTATAATGTAGGCTTGGTCTCAGTTCCAGTTTGAGGAGGAAGAGTCTCCCCAGTATTTGGGAGAACATAGGGTGTCCACTTTAGCCCAATCCTAGATACACTGGCTCTTCTCAGAATGATGCTGGCTTGTTCCCAAGCTAGGCTAAGGGCCTGGGTGAAGTGACCCTCCTTCCAGCCCAGTCTCTTTCCCTACATAACCAATTCATTCAACCCGTCTTGAGCAGGTCCTGGGCCTGTTTTCAGAACCATCCTCCCCGCAACTCTTTTCTGTAACAGGGGCTGACCCCTGCCAGGGTACATTTATCAGGCTCTATGCCAACTGGTTTCCTGCTGGTTTTGGCTGATAGGAGGCACTGGTGAGCAATTGGAAAGCAAGAAGTAGGGAAACTCCAGGGCAGTTTTGCCCCTTCTCTCTGTGCCTCAGTTGGCATCTTTTGCAGCTGCTGCATCTCCTTCATGGCTGCAACTCCTGCCCAACAGGGCTACTGTGGTTCCCCTAGGACCTAGAAATAACCTTCTCCTTTTGTCTTTATGGACTAAGGGTAATAGCAGTTTCCTACCTCACTAATCTCTGAGTCACCTCACCATCCCTTCTTCAGCTTCTCTGTTCTTCCACCACTTGTAAAACCAATCCCCTGTATTGAGTTCCTCCTGTTTGAAACATCTGGAGTGGCTTCTGCTTCTGTTTGGACTCTGACTGTTAGCCCTCTGGAACCACTGTGCTAGGTGAGAAGAAATGAGCCTTTCCACTCAGAGCTCCCTTTGGTCCTCTCTGGGCTTCCCTTCCCACCACTGTTCATTCATTCATCCAGGCAGCCAGTCACTCAGTTAATGACTATTTGTTGAGTCCCTTCCATGTATCAGGTTCATGGTTCCTAAATTGTGAGTCAAGGTACCTTGGGACACCTCAGTGAATTCATCGGGGCACTGTGGGATATTTAAAATTTTCAAAGAAAACACAGCAACATCTGTTGTGTACCACACAAGCTACTAGTTTGAGGTAGTTCTCATTCACACTAAACAGTAGATTATGCTGCATTTCTTTCAAAAAGGTGATATCTTCAATGCCTTCCTTGGATTCAATTAATTTGCTAGAGTGGCTCACAGAACTTAGGAAAACAGTTTACTTACTGTTTACCAGTTTATTATAAAAGGATATGATAAAGGATACAGATAAACATCCAGATGGAAGAGATGTGTAGGGGGCAAGGTGTGCGGGAAGAGGTGCCAAGCTCCCATGCCCTGTCCATGCACACCACTCTCCCCACACCTCCATGTGGTCAACAACCTGGAAGCTCTCCAAACCCCATACTTTTAGGATATTTATTGAGGCTTCCTCACGTAGGCAAGATCAATCGTTAACTCCATTTCTAGCTCCTCTCTCCTCTCTGGAGGTTGGGGGAGTGGGGCTGAAAACGCCAAGCCTCTGATTATGGCTTGACCTTTCTGGTGACCAGCCCTCATCCAGGAGCCCACCCATAGTCACCTCATTAGAACAAAAGCCACTCCTATCACCCAGGAAATTACGAGGGTTTCAGGAACTGGGGACAGAGACCAATATATATTTTCCATTATCTCACAAGATACTTTGTCCATTTTTAAATTGGATTATTTGATTTTTTTGCTATTGAGTTGTATGAGTTCCTTATACATTTTTGCTATTGAGCTGTGTGAGTTCCCTGTCAGATGTATGGTTTGCAATTGTTTTCTCCCATTTGTTTTCTTATTTTTGAGTTTTGGGAGTTCTCTGTGTATTTTGGATAACAGTCCTATATCAGATATGTCTTTTGCATAAAAAAACAAACAAAAAACAAGGTCATATCTTTGTGAAGATAGGTTTTCATCCATATGAAAATCAATGTAGAACAAGAAAAGAGGAAGTGGGTGGTGGTGTCCAATCTGATTTCAAGGTTTGAGAAGTTGTGCAATGCCCAACAGGTTCAGACATCCTACAAGTAAGCAATTGTGGTTAAGAGTAAAGTTAAAATTTTCTTTCTTTTAATTTATGTGTGTTATTTCTTCAAATGGCTACTAAGTTGTTAGGACATAGATACTTATTAAGTTGTCTGGATATAACTACTTAATAAATGGAAGTGTTACTATTTCTTCTGATCTAGGGGCATCGTGAAAAAAAAAATTAAGACATTAAGGATACCATGAGCCAAGAAAGTTTGGGAACATCTATTATTAGAGAACAGGGATACCCACACTAAAGAATAAGACAAGGTCCCTTTACAAGAGGTAAAGGCAGATGTATTAGTTATCTACTTTTTTTTTAACATCTTTATTGGAGTATAATTGCTTTACATTGTTGTGTTAGTTTCTGCTGTATAACAAAGTGAATCAGCTATACGTATACATATATTCCCATATTCCCTCCCTCTTGCGTCTCCCTCCCACCCTCCCTTAGTTATCTATTATTGTGTAACAGATTATCCCAAACTTAGAATCTTAAAACAACACACATTTCTTATCTGGGTCCAGAGTCCAGGCCTGGTTTATCTAGGTCCTCTGCTCAGGATCCCACAGCCTATGTCAAGGTGTCAGCTGGGCTGCATTCTCATCAGAGGCTTGACTGGAGAACGATCTGCCTCCAAGCTCCCTCAGGGCAAATTAATTTCCTTGTAGAGGTGGAACTCGATGTGACTTGCTTCTCTGAGTCCAACAGGAGAGTCTCTGACCTCAGGGAGGCCTCCAGTCCCTTTTTTAAGGGCTTTAAACTAAGTAAAGCCAACCCAGGATAATCTCTTTTTTGATTAATTCAACTTCAATTGATTTGGGACTGCACAATCCTGTAATCCTTGACCTAGTCTATTGATTATAAGCAAATCACAGGTCCCAACCACACTCAAGGGATATGACTCATCGAGAGGTCATCTTAGGGTGTGTCTGCCACAGAAGGAATTAAAGAGTTACAAGGGTGATGATTGTTACAAAAGAAAAAGTGCAAGGTGCTATGGGAAGGTAGAACCCAGTCCTGGTGAGGTAGGGACAGTCTTACAAAGAATGATGTTAGAACTGAGACCTGAAGGTCAAACAGGAATTAAATAGGCCATGTGTGGAGTAAGAGTGCTCCAGGAAGATAAAATGTCATGTGCAAAGGCCCTGGGGCCAGAGACAGCTCAGTGAGTTCAAGAAACTTAAAGACTAGTGTGATTGGCACATAGAGAGGCAGGAGAAGACTTGGAGCCAGAGAGATAGGTGCTTTCTTTATGGTTACCAAGCAGCCATTTGTTGCTGAAGTTAATACAAGCATCAAAAAACCCACAGCCACACACAAAACACAAACAATGGCTACTTCTGCAGGGTTTGTTCCTAGGGAGGGGCACAAGGGTGTCTTCTGAGGTGTTACAAATGTTCTCTCTCTTGCTCTGAGTGGTGATACATGGGTGTGTTCATTACTCAAAGTTATTGTCTTAGACTTCAGTTTAGGGCACTTATGGTATATGTTATATGTCTATAAAGCCCTGTTACATAAAAGCAAACCAATCATAGCTACAGGGTATTTCCACAAGTGCACTAGCTGTAGACTACGATCTGATAATGACCAGGCACCTGCAAAGCCCTGGTCCCCAGGGAGGAATGAGCTGAGATGCTCAAGGGCTTAATTTGGTCAAAAAAAACGTACTCACCAAGCACCTTCTCTGCCCTACTTGCATCTGGCCATAAGGAGGCTCAAGGTTGTAGAAGACTCTGCCCATGCCCCCAGGGGCTCACAGTCTGGAAGGGAAGACAACTCCAGAACTAACTGTAATAGATGGCAGAGGTAATTTCTGGTAAGTATTATAGGCAAGGGCCCAGGAAGAAGTGGTTAATTCCATTTGGGGCTCTGAGAGGGCACTTGAAGGGAGAGGCATTTAAATAGGTCTCTGTCAGATGACATCAGAGAACCCTAGCTGTTCCCCAATATCCACTCTCCCTTTCTTCTGGACTAGAGTTTTAGCCAGGCACATGATTCAAAATAAAGACTAAATTTCCTATCCTTCCTTGCAGCTGGCCAATGCGAGATAAGTGGAAATGCAGTGTAGTACATCTGGTAGCCTTCCTTAAAAGCAGTCACACATAAATTTTGCCCTCTTTGCTGCCAAGAATACAGAAGTAATGGCTGGAGCTCTAGCTGCTATCTTGGATCATGAGGATGGGAACCACAGCCTTGAGATGACAAATCAATAAACTGCAATGAGCCTGGGTCCCTGAGGACTTTATGGAGCAGAGCTCCACCTGGACTTCCACATGAAAGAGAAGTAACATCTATCTTGTTTAAGTCACTATTATTTGGGGTCCCTGTGATTTGCAGCTAAACCTAATGCTAACTAATAAAGTGAGTAAGGGGAATTCCCTGGTGGTCCAGTGGTTAGGACTCGGTGCGTTCACTGCAGAGGGCATGGGTTCGACCCCTGGTCAGGGAACTAAGATCCTGCAAGCCATGCAGAACGGCCAAAAATTTAAAAAATAAATAATAAAGTGAGTAGGAATCGAATGAGTAGAAGTCGGGAATGGGGTAGGGAATGGCCTTCCTAGGTGAGGGACAAATGTATGTGAGTGTCTGGTGTCTTCTGAGAAAGCTGCCACACCCAGGGTGATGCTTGCACAGAGGGTTCAGGGAGAAGAAAGTGAGTACAGGGAGATGAAGGGGAAGGAGTTCATTGGGACCAAACTTGGAGAGCTCACATGCGCCTTCCTGAGTAGCCTGGACTTTATACTCTGGTTTGGGCTTGGAGGGTGGGTGGGAGATAGAGCAAGATGAGAGGCAAAGAGTCCCTGTGAGAGGGCCGAGGCTCAACCCAGTGGGGATGGTGAGGAGGGGTTGAAAGAAAAGATATGCAGGATGGAACGCCCTGGATCCACATGGTTATGGTGGGGGCTGTGTGTGGCTCCCAAGTTTCTGGATAAAGGGACTAAAGTGGCTGTGGTACTGGTTGAAGGTTTAGGATTTGCAGAGGATAATCTAATTTGAAGACGAAGATTCTAACAAATTGACAGAGACAAATTAAATTTGAGGTTCCAGCATGAGCGCCTAGTGGAAGTGTCCAGGACACAAAGGAAACTGCCGGCTACGCGTCCTTGGAGAAATATCAGGACAAGGGATAGGGATATATTTGGGAATCAGCCTGGTGGCAATAAAAGAGTTGAAGAGGATTGAAGAGATCATGGCGGTGGTTGGGAGGGGGACACGTGGTGCCAGAATTGAACTCTGCTGGGGATGGTATCTCAGAGGGGCTGCTTGCATTTAAGGGGAGGACAGAGAGAGGAGTGAGTGGAAGAAGAGGAGCCGCCAAAGAGGTAGGAGGAGAAGTGAATGAGCTCGGTGTCAGCAAAATGGAGAGAGTGAGTTTCAAGAAGGAAGTAGATGGATACCAAGTGTCAATGTTGTGCCAAGGGGGGTAGGCAAACCCTGCCCGCAGAAAGTGGGACCTACCCAGGGTGACATTGTGGAATGGGGAGGAGAGGGAGGGGAGCAGACTCACCTTGAGAAATACAGACACCCCCTGCCATGCCTAATCCATCAAGCTTATTTCCTGCACTCGCGGCAAACTGGCCAATGGCAGCTGCCCTAGCACAGAAAACAGCTTGGTTGTTTAAAAATAAAGCCCATTTTAGAATTCTTTTGTGGAGTTTAAATTATTTTTTTTAATGCAATGTCATACAGTCTCACCTATTTGGCAGAGAAAGGTTTCTAAATTAACATATTATTCCTCACCCTGACAGAAGCTTCTGTGTCAAGTCACTGTGTGACTTGACAGTGTATGCACAGAACAGGGCATTTATAAGTCAGGAGTGTGAGTCCAGTGTGTGCACGCATGCATGCACACAGGTGCACGAGCACATGTGCACACAGGGACATCCATCTGCTCAGGGTCAGCGCTCCAGCAGGCCAGGCCTGGGAACTGATTTGGACAATCACACCCCACCATGTGCTAGTGCGTGTCTTGTTATAGATCAGCGGCTTAATTCACTGTGCTCCAACCAGCCTGCGGGCTCCTAGCGACCAGCACAGTGGCTTCTATCACCTCTTTCCCATGTCCCTCATTACCCAGTGGTGCACCTGGGAGCAAATCCAACAACAGAGCACCCCGAGCCCCCAGCGGTCCTCAAGGGACCGCTCAGATTTCCCCTGACTTGATGCTGTGATGCTCCCTTCTGAGAGACTTAGAACTAGTCCTCCAGAGCCCCTAGTTACCCGCCTACCCCTTCACCTCAATTCTTCCACCCACTAGAGGAGAGCTGGAGAGACAGGTGTGTACCTGATGAGCCAAGTGGAACATGCAGGGGCCACAGCTCAGCTGTAAGGCCACAGCATCCCCTGTGATCATTCTCTCAGTCCCCTATCACAGCTCCACAGATGACCTACACTCACAAGAAACGTTAATAACAATCGCACTAGCCTCCCCTGCCCCACACCCCAAAGACCTGTCTGAGAGACCCCTGCACCAGCACCTGGAGGCTCTCACACCCCTGGCTCTGCCTTTCACTTCGCCTCTAGACCCTACAGACTGAGACAAGATTTAAACTCCCCCTCCACTTCTATAATAATAACAAATATCTACAGAGTGATATGTGTCCTAAGACCATGATGTCCTTAAATCCCTCAACAACCCTGTGAGGATGATGCTCTTATTGTCTGCATCTCATTTTGCAGGTGAAATGATATAATGTCTGGGATGGGTTTTAAGATACTTGAACAACAAGTACAAGAAGGGAGGGTGGAGTTGATGAAACAAAATTAGAAAAATAATAAGCTGTAGAACCTGGATATTGTGTACATAAGAGTTCATTATTGCAATTCTCTCTTTATGTCTGGAAATTGCCATAATTAAAAGTAAACTTATAAAAATAAAGAAGCAGAAATGGCACATAGTACATGCTCATTAAGGGCTTTAAGTATGTACTATCTCATAAGGATTAAGCGAGGTAATGTATGTAAAGAACCTAGTATAATTCCTGTACTCCAGAAAAGGGCGGGAGGGCTGTGGTTTCCCTAGAGCAGGCCCCTCCTGCTGTCCTATCACCCTGTCCTGTGCCCTTACCGACAATCTCCTACTCCTGGACAGGCCTCCGATCCTGGTCTCCACCCACCAGCTCCATCCTGGAGGGCCCTGCAATCGCCCTTGAAATGATCGAGTGGCTGTAAATGATGTGAGTACCCGTGCCCTGTCTCCCCGTGTCCCCGGGAGCCCCCTGAAGCGGGCACACAGGAGGCAGGAACAGCCTCTCTCCTGCATCCATTCAGCAAATATTTGTGGAGCCAGACGCCACCACCGTGGGAACGGCAGCCTCACGAGCTCGGGAGGCCGCGGGCTGCCTGGGGCGCAGCTGAGCCGTGCTAACGTGAGCCGGGAAGCAGCCCGAGGACCGTGACTGCCCAGGCTCCGGGGAGGCCGGGAGACCCGCGGGACCCCTCGTCTGCTCTACAGGCCCCGCAGGCCTCCCCAGGCCCGAACACAGGGAGTGGGGCGGGGGCTCCCCTGCTGGCCCCTCCCAACATCCCAGACGCCCAAGGCAGAGGACGGCCTCCTCTGGCTCTAATTTTAACCCCGAGGAAGGTGCCAATCGTTCTTTTTCAAAGCTGTTTCAAAGTGACTCTGATAAGCAAATTGCTGGCAGCCCTGGCGGGTGATTATTCCTGCATTAATCAGGGGGAAATTATGCCAGTTACTGATTAACTAATTACAGCAATCAGATCGGCTGGGAGAACAGGGCACAAGGAGGAGGACAAGGTAAACACAACCTGGGAAAGGTGAAGGAGGCAATTAGGGGCAGGGGCAGAGGGCAGAACTCATGGTCTCTTCCTGCCTCCTCTTGCCCAGCCCCCCGCCCCCCAGCTGAGCTCCCGGGAGGGAGGCCAGAGCTGTGTGTCCAGGCTGATGGGGGAGGCGGGGTCCGACGTCTGGGAATTAGTGCTCCTCTCCCAGCTTCTGCCAGTTCCCCATCTGCTGAAGGACATGGGAGGCCCCTTTCTGGTACAGGAGGCTACCCCACCCCGCTCGTCTGAGGGAGGAGACTAGCGAGCAGATAGTCAGGAGTTGGCGGTTAAGACAGTCTCAGGGACTTCCCTGGTGGTGTAGTGGTTAAGACTCGGCGCTCCCAACGCAGGGGGCCCGGGTTCGATCCCTGGTCAGGGAAGTAGTCCCACACGCATGCCTTAGCTAAGAGTCCGCATGCCGCAACTAAGACTCAGTACAGCCAAATAAATAAATAGTATTAAAAAAACAAAAAGAAGACAGTCTCAGAAGCGGGGAAACGAGTGACAAAAGAGGGTGAGGCGTGGCAGCCAGGGCTTTGGAACACAGAACCCTGAAGTCACCAGGTCAGCCTGGTATAGGGTCACCGGCCCTGTGACTCCCCTCCCCCATCCAGGAAAGAGAATGAACCCCATCCTGCCCTCCCAGCTCTCAGCCGCAGAGCCCACTAGGCACCTGAAGAGATGCATGGAGAATCCTTCCCGAATCCCCTGTACTCACTCCCTGACCTCCTGCCTCCCAAATGCTTCTACTCATGATTGACTAGGGTATGGGGGGGTGCAGGGGCAGCGGGGGGAGGTAACCAAAGTTGGGGCCTGGTTCAGAAGTTGGCTGACTGCTACCTGACTCAGTACAGAATGTGTCACTGAATGAGATGCTGATTCTAGACACAGCAGAAGCCAGAGGACAAGGAGGGGCAGCCATTTTCTCCCCAAGCCTTCTAATTATGGGGAGGGGGTGAGAGGCTTGATGCTCTCTGATCACAGGATGCTGTGGAGGAGCTGTAGGGACCCAAGGAGCCCACTGCTGGCGTGTGCGTGTGTGTGTGTGTGTGTGTGTGTGTGTGTGTGTGTGTGTGTGTAGTTCAGTTAGGGTCATCTACAGGCTGGATTCACAGGGTTTCCAGGAACTTGCTCCTCTGCATGGGAAGCCTCTGTGTGCCCCTTCCCCAGAGTTCAGGATGATTTCTCTTCCTGGGGTGGCAGATCAGGTAACGGGTGCCCAAGGATGGGGGGTGAGGGTGGCCTAGCCAGAGGCTGTAGGGGTCAGCTGCCAAGGTGGGCACTGGCTGCCCTGGGGGTCATGCAGTCAGGGCCTCAGACACCTGTTCTCTTCGGGGTCCTGGAGAACTGCGGGTGCCCCAGTGCCTCACCCCACCCCCAGGAGGATGACTCAAGGTCCTGGGGATAGAAAGGAACCAGAGCCAGCAGCAAAGACGCTGCCCAGACTGTTGTGCTCTGGGAAGAGCTGCAGGAGGGTGAGATCATTTAAGGGACATCACACTTCTGTCCTCCTCCTTCTTCCCTTGTTCTGCCAGCTTCCACATCAGGGCTGGTGGGAGATTAGGCTGGGGCTGACCTGACCTGTCCTGGACCTGGTCGCAGGGCTGGGCAAAGGATATGCGCAGCATGATTCCTCCCGACTGGAGGAGGGCTAAAGAGAGGAAGGAAGAGAGAAAGATTGCAGCCCCAACCGTCTGACAGTCAATTATTACTACCATTTGTTGAGTGCCTACTGTATGCCGACCGGTATCATGAACTCCAATTTACAGATGGGGAAACTGAGGCTTTAGAAAGTAATTTGCTTAAGTGTTATTACTTGAATCCAGGCAGCCTCCTGGTCTATAACCGTTACACAGCATTGTACCCCAATCCTATAAAATGGAGGATGATGGTACTGATCTGATGGGGTGATGTGAAGATTAAATGAGACAATGCTTGTAGGGAGCATCAGGCACATCCATTGAACATCTACTATGTAACAGATGCTATGTGAGTGCCGGAGGATATGAACAAATGAGTGACAGTCCCTGCCCTTGAGGAGCTCCTGGTCTAATGGGCAAAGTGGACGCAGTAGAGATAAACCGCCAGATGGCACAGCATCTGCTCTAAAAGAGGACTGGAAGCAGCAGGGTTGAGGGGAGAGGGGTTGACCAACCAGGGCAAGGAGGGAAGATTTCTAGGAAATGACTTTTGAATGGCAGCTGTAAAGATGAAACGAAGAGCAGGAAGGACATTTTAAGAAGAGGAATCAGAATACACAATGTCACAGAGGTGGGGAGTTCCTGGGGAAAAGTGGGGGATTCAATGTGGCCACAGCAAGGTACAGGGAGGAGAAAGGAAGCTGCTAAGTGGCCCAGGCGATGTGAGAGGGCTTTGAATGCCATGCTGAGCGATTTATTAGAGTTTATGCAAGAATTACAGGAGCCATCAGAAAGGTTTTTTTTTTTTTTTTTTTCTTGCGGTACGCGGGCCTCTCACTGTTGTGGCCTCTCCCGTTGCGGAGCACAGGCTCCGGACGCGCAGGCATAGCGGCCATGGCTCACGGGCCCAGCCGCTCTGCGGCATGTGGGATCTTCC